>NW_015652260.1:234277-247249 GCF_001515625.1 Sinocyclocheilus rhinocerous | reverse complement strand
ACGTATCACACATGCGCACTTCAATAAGCCGACAGAAAGCAGTTATTGCGTTTACATGCTGTTTTGAAGAGTAGTAAGAGGCAAAAAACTACCTGTTGCGATCGGTTTATGCTTACGCCGTTTATGACCTTACTCCGATAAAAGGAAACGGGTTACCGAGTTTACATGACCAAGTGCGTTTTCAGCTTATTAAACATAATCGGCTTAAGAACGTGCATGTAAACGCGCTCAATGCCTTGCGTTTAATTTCCTATCAGTGTTTGTCAGTTTTAGCCCACATTGGCAGCTGCTAATAATTGATCATTAGGTTTTGTCTCAGCTCAATGCAACCCATCATGATAATCGCAACATTATTTGCTTAACTTTCTCAATAAGATGGACATTTTAAGTCAGATGCATGCTTCAAACCTTGATTATTGACTCATGTTGTAAAAAATAATGGAAAGTGTGCACATACAGTTCTAAGAGTTGTTTATGTTGCATCTTAAATACAGAACTGCTGTGGAGGATGGCTTGATTATTTCATATTTCAAAGTAGAGGATTTCTCTCAATTTATCAATTCAGAGTCCCCTGTTATGGTGTTTTTGTTTTTATGTTTTTTTTTTTTATTTGAAAAAAAAAAGTTTAAATGTAATTATTATATTATTGTTTATTATTTTAAGATATTTTGTAACTAAAATTCAAATGATACAGGGAAAAAAACGAATGTGACCTGAACAAAAGTAAAATGCAATCTAGTCATTCACACGCTTTAATAGAAAATTCAAGCAACATGACAGTACAGACTCATTTTGAATTTAAGACATTATCTGATTATGTAGTTATTTTTATAGTTTTAAATGTATCACAATACCTTTAAAACCTGTGGCCCTCCCTCTTGAAAATACATTTTGCATTTATATGACATATTTTGTATGAGGCATATGAATATATAAAGTAATATAGTGTAAAAGAGGTCCATGCAGAGGAAACATTTTATTAATTTATTTATTTAGACAGCCATTACTTGAAAATGTTTAAGTTTGATTATTTTGAGGAATCTGTAAAAATGTTTTTAACCCTCCGCCAAGAAAATCCTGAATGAATGAATAACATGTTTTTCTATCAATTGCAAGAAGGAGCAGCAACTATGACATGTAATATCCTAAATCATTGATTCTGTTATATATAATAACCTTTATAATATTGGCACTTGAGCAGTATGTTTGACTCTCTGAACCTGATGCTGTAGTCCTCAGTGTTGTTTTTGTCCACTGCAAAGACATCTGAAGAACTTCCTGTACTGCTGCCTGACCTGGACAAGAATGAGACGAGAGGAGCTGAGTGACTTCATGACATCAATTTAACCTCTGAAACTCATAAACTGACACCAAGAGAAGGTAAGGCAATGTGTTTGAAGAACAATATCTGTCTGTCTGTCTGTCTATCATATTTACCTTGAATCTGGTATAAAAACATGTTACACATACACCTTATAATCTTAATAAACAAATGCATAAGTTTACCAAATTCTTAAAGGGTTACTCCACCCCAAAATGAAAATTTTGTCATTAATCACTTACGCCCATGTCGTTCCAAACCCGTAAAAGCTTCGTTCGTCTTCAGAACACAATTTAAGATATTTTGGATGAAAACCGGGAGGCTTGTGACTGTCCCATTTACTGGCAAGTAAATTACACTGTCAAGGCCCAGGAAAGTATGAAAGATATCGTCAAAATAGACCATCTGCCATCAGTGGTTCAATCTAAATTTCATGAAGCGACGAGAATACTTTTTGTACGCAAAGAAAACAAAAATAACGACTTTATTCTACAATTAGTCTCCTCCGCGTCACCGTAGCGCCATTTTGGAGAGTATCCACTGAACGTAAACTGCGTATACTGTTCTACTTGTCTGTGACAGCCGCACCACACGGATGTCTTTCATACTTTTCTGGACCTTGACAGTGTTATTTACTTGGCAGTCAATGGGACAGTCACAAGCCTCCCGGTTTTCATCCAAAATATCTTAAATTGTGTTCTGAAGACGAACGAAGCTTTTACGGGTTTGGAACGACATGGGCGTAAGTGATTAATGACAACGTTTTTATTTTGGGGTGGAGTAACCCATTAAATCATTACTGTGAAATGAGTAAAAAAGAAATTATACATGGAATGTAATTAAAACCGTCAGTAGGTGGCAGCGAGTCTTAATGATTGAGTCACATGAATTGTTCATTCAGCTGATTCTCTCAAAAATGCAGATCTATTCTGGAATGAAATAAACACCACAATATTACTGGTTTATGTGCGATAGATATTTCAAGACTATGTGCAAGAGGATATATTGTGTGTGCGCTCACTGTCAACTAACACAACTGGGGCAGAACTTTTCAAGTCTTTGAATGACTACTTTTCAGACAAACTAAACTGGTCGTTTTGCATTGGAATATGCACAGATGGGGCTGCATCTATGACCGGACGGCTGTCCGGTCTCACGACCCGGGTCAAAGAAGTTGCGTCCGGATGCAAGTCTACACACTGTGTCATAAACCGGGAAATGCTGGGCAGCTGTAAAATGTCACCAGAACTTCACTCCGTGCTAAATTATGTTCTTAAATAATTAACCACATCAAAGCAAATGCCCTCAACTCCCGTATGCCGGCAAATCTATGCCAAAAAGAACCGAGTGCACCAGTTATGTTTACGCGCACGGTAAACTGCTTCCGCGAGAGGATAACAGATCCACACGTGGATCTGTTATCCTCTCGCTGAAGCAATTTTATTTTATTTTTTATTTTTTATTTACCTTTATTTAACCAGGAAATTAAAAACTCTTGAGATTTAAAATCTCATTTACAAGAGGGTCTTGGCCAAGATAGGCAGCACATTGAGTTACACATAAAACAAAATACATTAGTTTACATACACAGAAATATACTGTACACAAATCACTCAAAACATTTACAATCAGGTGACGCTACAAATAGATCCTATAAAATACATTTAAAATCATTTAGTGATACCAACTCTTTTAAGCATAACTTATCTTGTAGTTGATTCCAATCAAATGGAGCAGCATAACTAAATGCCCGTTTGCCCATATTAGTACGAACTTTAGGGATGCTTAAAAGATAATAGTCTTGTGAGCGAAGACCATAATTCTTTACACCTTTTTGTAAAATATTCTGCTGTAAATACGAAGGAAGTAAATCTAAAATGATTTTATATATAAATAAGTACCAATGCTTAAGTCTACGGGATGACAACGCCGGCCATCCAACCCGAGAGTACAATAAACAATGATGAGTAAGGGCTTTTGAATTTGTGATGAACCTTAATGCTCCATGATAAACTGAATCCAACGCCTGTAAACAATGCTTAGGTGCCTGCATGTATATGATATCACAATAATCCAACACTGACAAAAATGTAGCTGCTACCAATCTCTTCCTTGCTGCAAAAGAAAGGCAATACTTGACTCTAAAAAAAAAAGGCCCAGTTTCGACTTTAATTTTCTCACAAGGTACTAAATATGAGGCCCAAAAGAAAGCGAATCATCAATTTAAAATCCCAAGTATTTATACTTAGATACTACTTCAATCTCCAAACCTTAAAGAGTAGTGATTGAGCATGAGTTTGAAAGTGCAGACATTCTTTTTGTAAACATCATCAGTTTAGATTTCTCCGCAAGTTTTAAATCACTCAGTGTATGCTGAACTGCATCAAAATCAGATTGAAGATGACTCAGAGCCTGATCCAATGTTGATGCAGAGGAGTAAATCACCATATCATCAATTTACCGTGCGCGTAAACATAACTGGTGCACTCGGTTCTTTTTGGCATATATTTGCCGGCATACTCCCATCTTTTCGAACAGCTTTGCGAAGAAATGGAAGCAGAACACAGACGCCTGTTGTTACACACTGACGTCAAGTGGCTTTCAAGGGGGGATCCTTAGCAAGAGTTTACGAGTTAAGAGAGCCAATACAGAGATTTTTTTGATGAAAAAAAAAGTCACCACTGGCAGCACACTTCAGTGACAAGGAATGGATTGGTAAACTTGTGTACCTTCGTGACATGTTCAACCTGCTGAATTAACTTAATTTGTCACTGCAGGGGAGAATGACAACTGTTTTAAAATTGGCAGACAAAGTGTCTGCATTCAAAGCTAAGTTTCAACTGTGGGGACAGTCAGTGCCAAAGGGCACAATTGACATGTTTCCAACATTGTCCAGACATTTGGGAAAGAATGAACCTGGCCTTCTCTCTCCCAGCTGATCTGCGATCACATAACTTTGCTGTCAGTCGAGTTTGAGCGCTATTTCCCAAATGCAAATTATCCAAGAATTGATAAGGAATGGGTCTGTGACCCATTTGCAAATGTACCCCGCGAATCATCCATTCCAGTGCATGAAGGGAATCAGCTCATTGAAATGACGGTGGGCTGAAAAGTACGTTTCAGACATCCTCCCTTGCAGGCTTCTGGAGTAAAACAAAGGCTCTGAAATGTTTACTTCCTTTTCCAAATTCATACCTTTGCGAAGTGGGTTTTTTTGCGCTCACAGCCACTAAAACAAAGTTACGGAGCAGACTGGACATCTGCAACACACTTCGAGTCTCACTGTCACCCATCCCTCCTCGTTGGGATTGTATCATTGCAGAGAAACAAGCCCAGTGCTCCCATTGATAATTATGGTGAGTTTTGTTTATTTATAATGCTTTGTTTTAGTTTGTTGTTGCATGCAGTTGATATAGAGATGTAATAAGATGAGTTCACGTAACCACATAATGTGACGTAACCCCCCCACCCCAAAGACGACCGTTGTCACGGTCTTGCGACCAAAGATAGCCTATGATCATTTTCTGACAGTGTCAGAAATTCAGCATGATCATCGCACAGTGTGTTTGCTGCTACGACTCACGTTTACTGAGCAGCCAATAAAAATGCGACATGAAATCAGCATGACGCAGCACTGAAACATAAAACTGCTCACCTCAAGCTCTTATCCCTTCCTCTTTCGCCGCTTCCACTTTTTTTCAGCACACATAAAAACTACAACTTTCAAACTGTGATTCATCATGCTCTTTTTGTTTACCACTAGCGCATGCTGATGATGTTTTAGTCTTATATGTGACCTTGGACCACAAAACCGGTCATAATGAAATTGAGATACATAATCTGAAAGCTGAATAAATAAGCTTTCCATTGATGTATGGTTTGTTAGGATAGGACAATATTTGGCCGAGATACAACTATTTGAAAATCTGGAATCTGAGGGTGCAAAAAATCAAAATATTGAGAAAATCGCCTTTAAAGTCCAAATGAAGTTCTTAGGCATGCATATTACTAATCAAAAATTAAGTTTTGATATATTTACAGTAGGAAATTTACAAAATATCTTTATGGAACATAAAGTTCACAACTTTACTTAATGTCCTAATGATTTTTGGCATAAAAGAAAAATCAATAATTTTGACCCATACAATGTATTTTTGGCTATTGCTACAAATATACCCCAGCGACTTAAGACTGGTTTTGTGGTCCAGGGTCACATATAGTAATGTGCGTCATAGCCTACGTGTCAATAGGTGTCATTATCGTACAGTCTGCATACATGTCGTAACCAGGTTTATCAGATCCATGTCGCACAGTGTGATTTGCAATGATCTTATAGGATTGCTAAAATCGTGCCGTGTGTAAAAGGCTTAAGGCCACATCCACACGAAGCCAGAGCTTTCCCTATCCAACCTTTTTTTTCTTCATTCTAAAAAAAAAAAAAATGTAAACAGCGTGGTCTCAACAAATATTTGCGTACACACGAAACCACTGAAACCGACGCCAGACCAGTATGTGGTGCTGTAATTCTGCCACAGAGATACACTAAAAACGGAGAAGACTTGGAGCATGCGCATAAACCTTGCGCGCTGTATACAAACATTTTTGCTTTAGTAAAGCTAATAGGCTCAGTCGCTTCTGCAGCACGAACACAAGCATGTAGTCCGCCATTATTGTTGCTGTTATGTGACGTAGTGGTGTCTGACTACACAAAAGTGTAGCTGTACACACAAAAACGCAAGGGTGTCGTTTTCATATTTATCGACTCTGGGACCCGGTTTCAAAAAATAGCGGTTTCAGGCTCCCAAAACGCCGGATCCATCTGGACGAAATGCCGATACGATACAATTTTTTTACGTATACAGATAAACGCGTCTCCGTGTGGACGGGCTCTAAAACACAACAAAAGGTCCATAACTGTCACAATAATACAATACAGTAAATAATTGCAATTACCTCCCCCAATCCTGTCAAACTATGCCTCTCGACTGATGTGTTATCATTGTCTGAGGCATAAGTTTAAATAAATTTTGGAGGCATTATCGTTTATCTCAGAGATAGACAGAGTTTATAAGGAGCACAAGAGGCAGGTAATGATGAAAATGATGCCTGACCTCATTATTGAAGACACAGTAGATCAGGAAGATGAAGGTTCCCTGCTGGGAGTTCAAGACCAGGAAGAGGATCTCCAGCACCTTACTGCCATTAGTGAAGAAACCCAGAACCCAGGGGCAACCAAGAACCACACACTGAGCCAGTGTTTTAAACACCATAATCCTGCAGAGATACAGAGAAAGAAAGTCTTCAAGTGTCTTCATTTTTTTATGTTACTTTATTAAGAGTGGTAGAATACATTATAATGCCTAGTACTTGGTTTGCTTCATCTGTGAAACTTCAGCATTTAGACTTTTGAGAGTTGAGCTCAGACTGATGATGACTCTGATGAAGAGGATTGTGTTTATCTGCAGAAATAAGGAGAAAGGTTCACTTTAATTTTTTTCGCTTCAACAGCCCATGTGAAAAATGTCTGTAACTAGAACTTACTGCTAGTATGACACAAACAGGACCCAGAAAACTCCAGATAAAACCTTTATCCATTTTAATCCAGCATCTGTTGGAAAAGGCATTTAAAAAAGTGACTTTGAAATACATAAAATTGTATCTATCAGAGAGCAGCATTGTTTCAAAAGATCTGTGAGCTGACAGTCCAACTAAAATCTTTATTTCATCTAGTCAATTTTTAAACATCCCAACTCACTCTTTGCTGCCGTAGCCTTCAGGAGCCAGACCGACAGACACACACACCACAACCAGAGCAACCAGATATCCAATCACACACAGGAATCCACAGAGTAGCTGAGATCACAGTAGACATCATGGTGTTAACCGTGTCTTTTGATGTGTTGAAGAAGTCTGGCTTCAGTAGATTCTCCATCGTGTTGTAGCTCATGAAAGCCACAGCAGCTGATCCTGTGAGACAGAAACAGAAAAGCAATACTATGTTAAAAAAACAAAAATAAAAAAAAGAAAGTATATGTGGTTTAGTGGTGATGGCATGTTGTCAATTTTCATGATTTTTTAAAAACCACAATGAAACAGTTCACATACTTGTTTCATTGTTGTTCTTGGCAATTCCAATAAGATCGATGTCCACAGAAGAATTTGTCGTATCAAGTCGAGGGATTTTATCTAAGGTGACCTGAGGTCCAACCATAAAGACTTGACCCTCTGATTAAAAACAAACAAGCAGTTATGTGCTATATTAATTTATTTAAAATATATACAGTGCATCCGGAAAGTATTCACAGCGTTTCAATTTTTCCACATTTTGTTATGTTACAGCCTTATTCCATAATGGAATAAATCCATTATTTTACTCAAAATTCTACAATCAATACCCCATAATGACAATGTGAAAGAAGTTTGTTTAAAATCTTTACAAATTTATTAAAATTAAAAAACAAAACAAAAAAATCACAGGTACATAATTATTCACAGCCTTTGCCATGAAACTCAAAACTGAGCTCAGGTGCATCCTGTTTCCACTGATCATCCTTGATTGGAGTCCACCTGTGGTAAATTATGTTGATTGGACATGATTTGGAAAGGCACACACCTCTCTATATAAGGGCTCACAGTTAACAGTGCATGTCAGACCACAAACCAAGCCTTGAAGTCCAAGGAATTATCTGTAGACCTCAGAGACAGGATTGTATCGTGGCACAGATCTGGGGAAGGTTCTGAAAAAAATTCTGCTACGTTGAAGGTTCGCAGAAGCATGTAGTTTCCGTTACTCTTAGTGGAAGACATTTCAAACAACCAGAACTCTTACTAGAGCTGGCCTCCTGGCCAAACTGAGCAATCGATGGAGAAGGGCTTTGGTTAGACTGGTGACCAAGAATCTGATGGTCACTGTAGTTGAACTTTATGATCAGATGTGGAGATAGGAGAAACCTACAGAAAACAAACATCACTGCAACACTCCGCTGATCTGGGCTTTATGGCAGTGTGGCCAAACTCAATCCTCTCCTCAGTGAAGACACATGAAAAAAAAAAAAAAGCACCTAAAGAACCTTCAAATTGTGAGAAACAAAATTCTCTGGTCTGATTTAACCTCAATTCCAAGCATCATGTTTGGAGGAAAGCAGGCACTGTTCATCACCTGCAGAGTAGCATCCCAACAGTAAAGTGTGGTGGTAGCAGCCTCATGCTGAGGGGCTGTTTTTCAGTGGCAGGGACTGAGGGACTAGTCAGAGTAGAAGGAAAGCTTAACACAGCAAAATATAGAGATAGCCTTAATGAAAACTGAGTCCAAAGCATTCAGAACCTTAGACTGGGAAGAAGGTTCATCTTCTAACAGGACAACGACCCTAAGCACACAGCCAAAATAACAAAGGAGTGACTACGAGACAACTCTGTGAATGTCCTTGAGTGGCCCAGCCAGAGCCTAGACTTGAACCCGTTTGAACATCTCTGGAGAGATCTGAAAATGGCTGTGCACTGACGCTCCCCATCACACCTGAAGGAGCTTGAGAGGTCCTGTAAAGACGAATGGGAGAAACTGCCCAAAAATAGGTGTGCCGAGCTTGTAGCTTCATACTCAAAAAAGACTCGAGGCTGTAATTGGTGCCAAAGGTGCTTCAACAAAGTATTGAGCAAAGCATATGAATTCTTCTGTACATGTGACTTTTTTTCCCGTTTATTTTATTTTTAATACATTTGCAAAGATTTCAAACAAACTTCTTTCACGTTGTCATTATGGGGTATTGTTTGTAGAATTTTGAGGAAAATAATGAATTTAATCCATTTTGGAACAAGGCTTTAACATAACAGAATGTGGAAAAAGTGAAGCGCTGTGAATACTTTCCGGATGGACTGTAGATGGGTAAAAGGTCTTGAATAAAGGAATCTGGTTGATGGCCGCCAAAACGGCGAGCAGCCATCAATCGGATGGTTTTTCAGTCAGTAAACTATCACATACAACCTAAACAACTAATAGAACTTTTATTACCTACACTTTTAATTTTCTAACACTCAGCCTAGTCCTTTTCTTACACTCTTAACTGCTCATTGCTCTAGTGTGTATATATATATATATATATATATATATGTATATGTGTATGTATATGTATATGTATATGTGTATGTATACAGAGTTCTGGCATGAAACTCTAGATGGTGCAGTCCGATAGGACTAACTCAATCTGACCTAATGACATCATTATCACTTGGCACAGCTGATTGGTTCTCTCCTGTATCAGTAGTGTGGAAGATTTTTATTGGTCAAAATATGAATTGTTCAAGTATAATCACTGTAAATATAACCATTTATGTATCAAGTTATTTAACTAATATAATCATATATGTGCCTATGTGTGTAGAGGCCTGCATGAATGGAATGTGCAGACATACGGTTTATGGTAAAGCTGCACATCCTGTTTTGACAAAAAAATATATGATGGGGCCTCTTCCTTTAAAGCAACATAAATTGGGGCCTCCTGTCTGCTTGCAGGAAACAGATTGGAGGCATAACCAAAAAAAGGTAAACAATGACAGGATGTAGGAAATGTATGGAACACGCCTTAAAGGAAAAAAATTTATAAAAGAGTGTCCAGACACAGACTCAGGAGATTCTCTGCAGAGACTCGACTGCATTATATCTGATAATAAAGTCTATTTTTCTGGCATCAAAACCCCAAGACTTGGCGTCCACAAACTGGCGTCACAAACAGGATTGGAAAGGAACAAGAGGGAGAAAGACCACGTTGGGCTGGCTTGGCGAATGGCACAGATTATGTGGCCACTAAAGGTAAGCAGTTTTTGCTTATATAAGTAGTTTGTGTTGTTTGCCAGTTACCCTTGGTGGTAAGGGCTCTTAGAAATTTGCTCCTCCAAATTTAAAAAACAAAAATAAAAATAAAAAAGGTTTTGATTCCAGAATAACTAATTGCATGCAATGGTCTGTGTTTATTGCTGAGTCGGCCTTGAAGGACAGCAATAGACATTAAGCAGATAAAATATAGGGAAGAGCGCAAAGCCCTATGGATACTGCTCTGTAGAAGTTGTAAGGAAATTACAGAGGTCGGAACGGATAGGCAAAAATTCCTGCAGGGTACTGCTTTTTTACTGTGTTGAGGAAGTGTATCAGTGAAAGAGAGAGTAGAACTGACAGGTCACTCAGGAAGAGTGTAGTGTTGTCTGTGTGAATGACTTTGGTTGTATGAGACAATAAATTCCGTATCAGGTGGGCAAAAGCTGCGCACCCCTCATGGACCGTCACTTAAGTGTGACCTGGCAGAGTCGGACGCAGCTAATGCCGCACCTGAGAGGGATGAATGAATGTATGGGCCCTATAAATAAAGGGACAAAGGATGAATGTATGAGCCCTGTGAATAAAGGGACTAGAAGGAGTGAATGTGTTTAGAAAAATTCCTTCAATAAAGACTGGATCAAGATATTGGCATTGTAGATTTTTCGTACATATTTGAATGCATATATTGTGTGATGTAGATAGCGAGAATATTTAGGAGACTAATGCAGTTCAGATAGTAGAATATAATAGAGGTATATGCCCTATGTTAAATAATTAAATTGCTGATAAAAATAATTTTTAAAACAGAAACAAAGAATATATACATAGAGGTCTTAAGTATTGGTTGGCACTTTTGGATGCTAAGTGATCAAAAATAGGATTTAGAGTATAAATTCACTTTATAATATATCGAAAATGTACACACGCATGTGATATAATAAATACTAGGCTTAAAAGTGCATGATACAGAAGAAAATAGGAGAAATTGGTTAAAAGAAGTAAATTAAGTTGGGGAGAATATATAGTAAGTTAAATCATTGTATAAAAATATATACTGAGCTTTAAATATAGGATTGTCATAATATATGAAAAATTATGGCAGCCACTCCAGTACAAATATTAGGATTAAAATATCCATTGTGTAAAGAACTGATAGACAAGCTCTCAAACAAATGGCAACAGAGAACTAAAAAAATGATGACAAAATGGCCAAAGGAAGGGACATTTGATGTAGCATTGTGCGAGGAAATGGCAACCCTGATAAAAAAAAATTATAAAACTAAAGACAACAGTAAAAAGAGAGAAAATAGAGAAGAAAAAAAGGGGAAAAGAGAAAGAAGTGCTAGCCTTGTTCAAAAAGGAAGGAGAAGAGGCAAGAAAAATATTAAAGGAGGCAGACAAAGAAAAAAGAAGAGTTGTTTTCTAAACCACCCCCATATCTGCCCCCAGAGGGACAGTTCCCAATACTTAAGGGTACTGTAGAAGTGTCTGGAGAAATGCAAATGGAAGGACAAGTAGAGCTGGAAGAAAAACAAAAAGAATCAGATGTAAGACCAAAGAGACAACAGAATAAAAAGAGTGAGGGATATTTACCTTTAGATTATTATAAACAGGCATGCATAACATTAGAAATAATGAAAGCAAACTATGAAGGAAAAACAGGAAATGAGGAAACGTTAGAGCAGATGAGGAGAGAAAATAAGGAGATTGAAGCACAAGCAGAGGCTATGGAAGCAGAAATAGGAAGAAAAATTAAAGAAACAAAAATGTATTCAAGATGCAGATAAATTGGAGAGAGATAGAAGTAAACTATTAGACAGCAGAAAGGAAGTGAGTGAAGGGAAGGAGTCATCATTTGATTAAGGAACATGGGGACAAGAAAGAGAAAAAGGAGGACTTAGACCACTGGCTGCACAACTCCCAATTGTAATTAAGGGTACACAGGGACAGTATGTCCCCTGGGCCTCACAGGACCTTGAGGGGCTGGTCACTCGCCTCCCAGACATCAATAAGGGGGCTGGGAAGTGGATTAAGGTGTTTGAAGAAGAAACTATAGGCAAACCTTTAGCTGTGGGGAACATTAAAGCACTACTGGCAAAGATTACAGGAGGGGCAAAAATGGAAGAAATTCTTCAAGCATCCAATATGGACAGAGCTGTGGACTCTCACTACATGGATGGAACGGTTTTTGATGCATTCCGTCCAGCAGTGTGGCAGGCACTGCGTGCTGAGTACCTGATCAGACTGGACCCTAAATCATTAAAGGGAGAACAGCTGGGGAAACAGAAAATCCAACCACATATGTCCAGAGACAGCTGAAAAGATGGAAGCAAGAGACTGAAGGGAATCCAGAAGGAGACCCATTAATGGCAACATTGTTTAGAAATGCTGTGATAGATGCCATGCCACAAGCTGTAAAGAGCAGGTTGGAGGACGTGGTCGGCTTAAACTCTAAAACACACAAAGAGTTCTGTGACCATGTGTCTCATGCAGTGGAGCAATACAGAAAAAATTAACAGAAGCTCAAAAACCAAGAGAAAGAGCTACAGAGAAAATTAACTCAGTTACAACTTGAAGAACTGACAAAAAAGAATAAGAAAAAGATTCAAGCTTCAGTAAAGAACGACGAATCAGAACAAATGACAGTGATGTCTCCAGTAAATGCTCCTCCACCACCTATTCAGCCAAGCCCCCCTGCAGCAGCCCATCCAAATGCACACCAGATCCCTTTACCCATCATTAATGTCTATACTCAACAACCAGGGCCAATGGGATGGAAAAGAAAACCAATACAAAGAGGACAGAGAGGAAGAGGCAAGCCTTATACTGGTCCTCCAGGAGT
>NW_015652260.1:225517-230977 GCF_001515625.1 Sinocyclocheilus rhinocerous | reverse complement strand
CTTTGTTCAAAAAGGAAGGAGAAGACTCATTGAAAAATATAAAACAGGCAAGAAAAATACTAAAAGAGGCAGACAAAGAAACAAAGAAAAAAGAAGAGTTGTTTTTTAAACCACCCCCATATCTGCCCCCAGAGGGACCGTTCCCAATACTTAAGGGTACTGTAGAAGTGTCTGGAGAAATGCAAATGGAAGGACAAGTAGAATTGGAAGAAAAACAAAAAGAACCAGATGTAAGACCAAAGAGGCGACAGAATAAAAAGAGTGAGGGATATTTACCTTTAGATTGTTATAAACAGGCACGCATAGCATTAGAAATGATGAAAGCAAACTATGAAGGAAAAACAGGAAATGAGGAAATGTTAGAGCAGATGAGGAGAGAAGATAAGGAGATTGAAACACAGGCAGAGGCTATGGAAGCAGAAATAGGAAGGAAAATTAAAGAAACAGAAAAATTAATACAAGATGCAGATAAACTGGTGAGAGATAGAAGTAAACTATTAGAAAGCAAAGAGGAAGTGAGTGAAGGGGAGGAGTCATCATTTGATAAAGGAACATGGGGACAGGGAAGAGAAAAAGGAAGACTTAGACCACTGGCTGCACAACTCCCAATTTTAATTAAGGGTACACAGGGACAGTATGTCCCCTGGGCCTCACAGGACCTTGAGGGGCTGGTCACTCGCCTCCCAGACATCCATGAGGGGGCTGGGAAGTGGATTAAGGTGTTTGAAGAAGAAACTATGGGCAAACTTTTAGCTGTGGGGGACATTAAAGCACTGCTGGCAAAGATTATAGGAGGGGCAAAAATGGAAGAAATTCTTCAAGCATCCAATCTGGACAGAGCTGTGGACTCTCACTACATGGATGGAACTGTTTTTGATGCATTCCGTCCAGCAGTGTGGCAGGCACTGCGTGCTGAGTACCTGATCAGACTGGACCCTAAATCATTAAAGGGAGAACAGCTGAGGGAAACAGAAAATCCAACCACATATGTCCAGAGACAGCTGAAAAGATGGAAGCAAGAGACTGATGGGAATCCAGAAGGAGACCCATTAATGGCAACATTGTTTAGAAATGCTGTGATAGATGCCATGCCACAAGCTGTAAAAAGCAGGCTGGAGGACGTGGTCGGCTTAAACTCTTAAACACACAAAGAGTTCTGTGACCATGTGTCTCATGCAGTGAAGCAGTACAGAAAAAAAATTGACAGAAGCTCAAGAACCAAGAGAAAGAGCTACAGAGAAAATTAACTCAGTTATAACTTGAAGAACTGACAAAAAAGAATAAGAAAAAGATCCAAGCTTCAGTAAAGAAAGACGAATCAGTACAAATGACAGTGATGTCTCCAGTGAATGCTCCTCGACCAGCTATTCAGCCAAGCCTCCCTGCAGCAATCCCTCCAAATGCACACCAGATCCCTGTACCCATCATTAATGTCTATACTCAATAACCAGGGCCAATGGGATGGAAAAGAACACCAGTACAAAGAGGACAGAGAGGAAGAGGCAAGCCTTAGACTGGTCCAACAGGAGTGTGCTGGGGATGTGGACAACCTCTGTAAAAGGAAAATATAATATACTTAAGTAAAGCAATGGGCTGAGTCTGACCAAATGCAACATAAGATCATTGACACCAGCTAAAATATAACTTTTCAGTAAATAACAAACCTCAGCTTTTATAATAAAATTAGATAAGATTACATATATTAAGTTTATATCAAATAGATGGAAACTGTAGTATTAAAAACACTTTACAATAAAATGTTACTTGTTAGATAACATGACCTAACAATAAACAATAGTTATATGGTAATTATTCTTCTTAGGGTTAATTTCACAGTTCAGTCTGTTAAAATTATTTAATGCACAATGAACAAACATGAATGATCAAGTGTTTGTATTAAATAACATTCACAAACATTAATGAACGTTTTAAAAATATATTGTTCACTCACTGTAAGATGTTACTAGATCTAACATTGTACAGTAAAGTCTATACAGCAGATTATGCAAATTGAAATAGAGGGAAAGACCACACCAATGATGGTAAACACAGGAGCTGTTTATACTTGTGTAAATTCAAATTATGCCTCACATCTCCCCTTGTCTGGAAAATTTGCAAAGACAATAGGATTCTCAGGACAATGCAGCTAATCCCAATGACAGCTCCAGTGTGTCTACAAATCAAAAATAAAACTGTAACCATACCCATTCTTGTATTAAATCAGACTCCTGTTAACTTGTTAGGGAGAGATGCATTATGTAAATTAGGGCTACAAATTTGGTGTTCTCCAGATGGAGTGTATATAGACACAATAGGAATAGAAACTCAGATTATGGTTGTAGAGCCAAAAGCAAATGTTTATTGGATAGGACAGATAGAACAAGATGTGAGACAGACAATTAATAAATGGGAAAAGTTTATTGAGGCACAGATTCCAGAAGCACAGTTACCAAAATCAGAATTTCATTGCACAATGATATATGATCCCGAAAGAGAAAATAAATGGCAGGAAGAAACTGAAGGACAAAAAATGTAAATAATCTCACAAAACATCATAATAGGTAAACAAGGGAGCAGCTTTGAGTATACCTGAATGTGAATTTGTGAAAAAATGGTTCAATGTAACAGATTCTGTGCCACATGTGTCTTTATATGTAGGAAAAAATTGGGAAGCAAAAGATTTAGGACCAATGATGAAAAAGGTAGAACAAAGCAAATGGGAACCCTGACAAAAATTACATCACATTTTTTTGTGCAACCAGTTTGATGGGAATTCCTCAGAAAGTAGTTATCAGTCAAAAGAAACTGACACAGATGACTACAACATCCGAATTGATAAACAATACTGAGACTGAACTATTTACTGACGAATGTCCCTCCTGATGCTAAATACTTTACAGTAATTGATCTCTGTTCAGCCTACTTCAGTGTTCCATTAGCAGAGGAAAGTAGATATTTATTTGCATTTACATATGCGGGTAAACAGTATACCTACACCAGAATGCCTCAAGGGTTTAAACATTATACACATATATTCAATCAAGTTCTAAAGGCTGATTTAGAGGATCTTATGATAGACAGTACTCTGTTACAATATGTAGATGATTTAATTATTTGTTCTACATCACTGGAACAATGTCATAGAGATTCTATTAAGGTCTTAACGAAATTAGCACAAAAAGGTCATAAAGTATCCAAAACCAAAATACAGTATTGCCAGCCTCAAGTTGAATACTTAGGACGATTAATTGCATTTGGCACAAAAGCTATAGCTCCAGCTCATTTGGAAGGCATAAGTAAAACACCACTGCCTCAAACAGTAGGACAGATGATGACTTTCCGAGGGATGACCAGCTTTAGTGCCGATTGAATAGAAGACTATGCAGTAAAAACAGCTCCATTGAGAGAAATCATGAAACAAGCAGGACTGCAACATTTAGGTAATCCATTAAAATGGAACACAGATGCATTACAAGCATTTGAGACTATAAAAAAAAGAACTACAAAAGGCCCCTTCCCTCGGAAATCCTGAATACAATAAACTATTTCATCTGTATGTGGCAAATAGAGTTGATGGTTATGCATCAGCTATATTGATGCAAGAGACTTGTAGTGGAAGGAAAAAACTGCCTATAGCTTACTACAGCACAAAGTTGGACAATGTAGCACAAGGTTACCCACCATGTTACCAACAAGGCCTTGCAGCAATATATTATGCACATGAGAAAGCATCTACAATAACCATGGGGTACCCAGTAACTATTTATACTCATCACAAAATTGTGGAGTTAATAGAACAAGGAAAATTTGTTCTGACTCAAGCCCGAATTCTAGCCTATTCATTGTTACTCACGCATCCAGATGTTACTATTAAACGATGCCATACACTGAATCCAGCTGAAATAATTCCTTTGGCTTTTGAAGGAAAGCCCCATGATTGTGTGACTGATTCATTGGCATTTACCAGATTACGGCCAGATCTTGAGTCTACACCAATCCCTGAAGCAGAAGTCACTTACTTCGTAGATGGTTCTAGCTTTAGAGATCTTGTAGGAAATCATAGAGGATATTCAGTAGTAAAGAAGGACAAGGAAGAATTTGTGCCTGTGATATCGCAACATTGTGTACAGCCTTGCTTTGCTCAATTAGCAGAATTAAAAGCTCTCACAGCTGCATGTCAATTGGCAAAAGGACAAAAAGCCAATATTTTCACTGATTCAGCATATGCGCATGGTGTATGTCATTTGTTTGGAGCAATATGGAAACAGAGCTTTCAAAAAGAGCGAAAGGACTCCCATACAACATGCTGAACAAATAGGTCAATTAATTTCTGCTATGATGCTACCAAAACGACTAGCAATAATCAAGTGTCAGGCTCATAAAAAAGGAAATAATTTTGTAATTAATGGAAACAGTGCAGAAGATTTGGAAGCTAAAAAAAAGCCTCAGGGTGTCAGGTAACAGTACTAACAGCTGTAGTACTTATAGAACCTCAACCTCAATTGGACGATATTATTCGAATTCAACAGCAAGCAGGCCCTTATGAACATTCTATGTGGCACCAAAGAGGAGCCAAAAAAGACACGCAGGATATCTGGCGTACACGTGAAGGACAAATTGTTGCACCAACTTCACTTTTGAATATTCTCATTTCAGATGCGCATGGTTTTGACCATTGCGTAAGGGGGGAAGTGATAGGGAAAATTAAAGAGCAAGGATATTGGTCTCCTTATTTACATGCAATGGTGGATGAATTTTTGTCCACATGTGAAGTTTGTGCCAAAAACAATGTGAGGAAAGGAACAGCAACACCAATAGGCCATATACCCAGGGGCGTAATTTCCACTGGGGACAGGGGGGACATGTCCCCCCCACTTTTCAAAATCACGTTTGTGTCCCCCCCACTTTCAAATTCGTTTGTTATGATTTTTTAACCGCACGCCGTCATCGCCACAGAGGAGCAGGACCGAGCAGGACACAGACGCACGCGTGCACACTCTAAAAATAGCTCACTGAAAGTTCTAATGAGCAGGTATCGCGGTTGCGGCACAGTCAGCGATGAAACACCAGAAGCCGCTACAGATGACTTTAATATCATCATGGATGAAAAGAAAGAAAGAAAGGAGATGTGAGTTGGTTGATTCAGTAAATTAGCTCAGGTCAGGATAATCATATTTTCTGTCTACACCTGTTAATGTTAGCCTACGTTGACCTTACCGCCACCTACTGGCGGTTTTAGTATTTAAAAGAATCACTTTTCACTTTTTTTTAATCATCATTGCATATTAATCTATTTAATTATTATTTTTTTTAAACATTAATATTCTACTTATAAAGATAAAAAATGCATTGGAAAGTAAATTTAGGGGGCAAATATTGTCCTTTCATGGAAAGGTGCAGTCTAAGTGGAAGAGAGGGGGTATGCAGAAATGCCTCAGGGGGTACTCCACTCTAAAAAGT
>NW_015652260.1:216272-225315 GCF_001515625.1 Sinocyclocheilus rhinocerous | reverse complement strand
TAGAACAGTGGTTCCCAAACTGGGGTACGTGAGGCGACAGAGGGGGAACGCGAACAAAATGCTGAGTTTTGCGGTGTTTCGTGAACGAATCGTTCGCGAAAGTCATTGATTCAATGATTCATTTATAAATACAGCCACTTGCTTAGTTACTGAATGAACAAATGACTCGATGACTCACGCATTAAGACAGTGACTTACCGCCACCTACTGGCGGTTTTAGTATTTAAAAGAATTACTTTTCAATTTTTTATCATCATTGCATATTAATCTATTGGACATTTTTTTTTTAACATTAATATTCTATTTATAAAGATAAAAAATGCATTGGAAAGTCAATTTAGGGGGCAAATATTGTCCTTTAATGGAAAAGGTGCAGTCTAAGTGGAAGAGAGGGTGTAGGCCTAAGCAGAAATGCCTCAGGGTCTGGGAACCACTGATGTAGAACATTCTGTCCTGTGCAACAAGGGATTTATTTTACATTTTCAGGTACAGCGGTTAGTTTGAAATAAAAGTTTGTTTAACAGTGGAAATTGAGTCTCACATTATTTAAACATTATTCAAAACATTAATGGTGAACATTTTCGACTTTATAAAATGATTCTCTCAAGTCTTGGCGATCGGCCCCTATTAAACAATAAAGAAAGTAAGACATCTTTTTCGTATACATATTTTAGTAGCCTACTATTCTTTTTGGCAGAATTGATCATTAATCAACTTAATTATTTTATTTTTATTTTGTATCACCATAGTCCCTAAATGTATGTACATGCAGGAAATGGGATTCAAATCGAAAACATTTTCCCCCATTTTGTGTCCCCCCCACTTCTCAAACCAAAGTTACACCCTTGCATATACTAGTACCAGAAGGACCATTCAAGCACTTGGTAATGGATTATGTGGATATGATAAAGCGAGTACAAGGCAAAAGGTACATGCTTGTGATCATAGACAGATTTAGCAGATGGGTGGATGCAGTACCATCAGCAGATCAGAGAGCAGGAACAGTAATTAAATTTCTAACAAGAGAAGTAATTCCTAGATTTGGAATACCATCAGAAATAAGTTCAGATAATGGATCGGCATTCATACAAAAAACTGTAAAACAAGTATTGCAACAATTGAGAATAAAACAGAGACAAGGCTGCATTTACCATCCACAACCACAAGGGATGGTAGAGAGATTAAATGGAACCATCAAGGCCAAACTTAACAAAATATGTGGAAGTACTAAGCTAAACTGGATTGATGCTTTACCTCTTGCACTAATGAGCACTAATGAGCATGCAAATTAACAGGAACATTCACTTAACACCGCATGAAATGCTTACAGGTCAACCCATGCCTGTGCCATATTGTAGAGGTCCCTACAAAGGACCCCCTCTAGAGCGATTGCAAATGGAACTTCGATCATATATGAAGAAATTAACTGCCATACATAAAGCTATCTATTTACAGGAAACAAGAAAAGAGCCCTGTGAGGAAAAAGAGACGGAATGTCCAATTGTTCCAGGTGACCAAGTATATCTGAGGGTATTCCGGAGAAAGTGGAATGAGCCCAGGAGAGAGGGACCCTACAAAGTCGTGAGAGCTACTCCAACAGCAGTCCAAGTGGAGGGAAGTACAACCTGGCATCATCTAAACCACTGTACTAGAGTTCCCAAAATAAGGACGGAAAGAGAAGGAAACAGACAAGAAGACAACTCAGGAGAAAGTGACGAGGAGAGACCAGTGACACAAGATGAAGTGCAAACTGATGAAAGCTCAAAAAAAGATCAACAAGGAGCTCACATTCTCCTGTCAGGCAAACAGGAGAGGAGAAATAATAAGTCTGACAACATATCTGATGATCATCACATGCCTAATGCATCTAATTCTACAAGCTCAAGCTGTAGCCAACAGCACCCAGACTTCCCTGGAATCAACTTTCACCCCCTCGGTTGAATCTAGCAGTGGATTTGACTTAATCCAAAAAGAACAAGAACTAGATAAGGAGGAAAAAGTATCTAGACAAAATAGACACATTGTAAATGACAACCATAATATTACTTATAAGAGAACGGGCAATTCAGATATATTATGGGAAAAGGCAGAAGACAATAATTGGTATCAATGGGTAAATTACACAGCAGAAAAAGAGAAATGGGAAAACTGCATAGTTTGCTTTGAACCAAGACCAATTTTATATATTGTACCAATACTCATATACAGTTCAAGTTGTAGAATATTTCATGATGAATGGTTTAAGAAATGTCCAGGACTGTCTAATGCAATGGGGTTAGATGTAGTGAGATTGGGAGGTAAATGCTTTATAGAAAGAGGCAGAGAGATAAATGTCTTTAGAAACTGTACCCAAAAAATGGCATATTGCCCATATTGGTGCCAGTTTCTCCAATCTACAACAAACTACAGAGAAGCAACTGAATTACAGTGCATACGAACCCGTAAATGGCCAATAGTACGGAAAGAAAAAATACAAAAGCCACAAGGGAAAATACAATTAATGGCAGATCAGGAATTTGAATGTTATGAGAAGAAGGGAAATATTGACGTAGGAAGATTTGAAGAAAAATACAGCAAAATATGGAAAATACCACGATGTAAAGATAACTATTTAGTGATAAAAGAAGGCCCACCACCTATATTTGATGACATTGATATTGCATTGGCAGACATATGGTGGATGTGTGGATTAGAATATGGCCTCTTGACAACATTACCAGAAAAATGGTCAGGATTATGTACTAGAATTATGCTTACACATAAAATGAGTCACATCTCTCTAGAAGAGGAAGCAACAAATGAAAAGAAAGCCAGATCCAGAAGAGCCTATGAAAAAGACCCTGCAGTTTATATAGATTCAATTGGTCAACCAAGAGGTATACCTTATGAGTTTAAAGCAAGAGATGAAATCAAATCAGGGATTGAATCAATATTCATTTGGATTACACAAAATAAAAATACAGAATGGATCAATTACATATATTACAATCAGCAAAGATTTATTAATTACACTGATGAGGCCTTATCACTTTTAGGAGAGCAATTGGATGCAACGAGCAGAATGACATGGCAAAATCGAATAGCTTTAGATTATTTGTTAGCTGAGAAAGGGGGAGTGTGTGTTATGTTTGGGGATCAATGCTGTACATACATACCAAATAATACTGCTCCTGAAGGAGCATTTACTGAAGTAATGACCAAATTGAAAAACCTAAGGAGACGCAAGATGAAGTGCAAACTGATGACAACTCAAAAAGAGATAAGCAAGAAGCTCACATTCTTTTGTCAGAGAAGCAGAAAAGTTAAAAGATATCTGATGATCATCACATGCATCTAATTCTACAAGCTCAAGCTGTAGCCAACAGCACCCAGACTTCCCTGGAATCAACTTTCACCCCCTCGGTTGAATCTAGCAGTGGATTTGACTTAATCCAAAAAGAACAAGAACTAGATAAGGAGGAAAAAGTATCTAGACAAAATAGACACATTGTAAATGACAACCATAATATTACTTATAAGAGAACGGGCAATTCAGATATATTATGGGAAAAGGCAGAAGACAATAATTGGTATAAATGGGTAAATTACACAGCAGAAAAAGAGAAATGGAAAAACTGCTTAGTTTGCTTTGAAGCAAGACCAATTTTATATATTGTACCAATACCTATACACAGCTCTAGTTGTCGAATATTTCATGATGAATGGTTTAAGAAGTGTCCAGGACTATCTAGTGCAATGGGGTTAGATGTAGTAAAACTGGGAGGTGCATGCTTTATAGAAAGGGGCAGAGAAATAAATACCTTTAAAACTGTACCCAAAAAAATGGCATTTTGCCCATATTGGTGCCAGTTTCTCCAATCTACAGAGAAGCAACTGAATTACAGTGCATACGAACCCGTAAATGGCCAATAATACGGAAAAAATACAAAAGCCACAAGGAAAAATACAATTAATGGAAGATCAAGAATTTGAATGTTAAGAAGAAGGGAAATATTGACATAGGAAGATTTGAAGGGAAATGCAGCAAAATATGGAAAATTCCACAATGTAAAAATGACTATTTAGTGATAAAAGAAGGCCCACCACCTATATTTGATGAAATTGATATTGCATTGGCAGACAAATGGTGGATGTGTGGATTAGAATATGGCCTCTTGCCAACATTACCAGAAAAATGGTCAGGATTATGTACTAGGGTTATGCTGACACATAAAATGAGTCACATTTCTCTAGAGGAAGAAGCAACAAATGAAGAAAAATCTAGATCTAAAAGAGCCTATGAAAAATACCCTGCTGTTTATATAGATTCAATTGGCCAACCAAGAGGTATACCTTATGAGTTTAAAGCAAGAGATTAAGTCAAATCAGGGTTTGAATCAATATTAATTTGGATTACGCAAAATAAAATACAGAATGGATAAATTACATATATTACAATCAGCAGAGGTTTACTAATTACACTGATGTGGCCTTATCACTTTTAGGAGAGCAATTGGATGCAACGAGCAGAATGACATGGCAAAATCGAATAGCTTTAGATTATTTGTTAGCTGAGAAAGGGGGAGTGTGTGTTATGTTTGGGGATCAATGCTGTACATACATACCAAATAATACTGCTCCTGAAGGAGAATTTACTGAAATAATGACCAAATTGAAAAACCTAAGGATTGAATTTAAAGAAAATGCTGGAAAAGATATTCAAATGTGGGATTGGTTTGATCTAAAGTTAGAAGCATGGGGAGCATGGTTAGCTAAATTAGGAATGTTTTTAGGAGTTGCAGTAGTAATAGGAGGATTACTGGTTTTGCTGTGTACTTCCTATACTGAGGTCACTAGTTGTCAAAGCCACAGCTAAGCAAATGGAAATGCTAAGATGTCAAGATGATGAGAAAGTGATTTTGAAGTGTAACAAAAATGTATATTACCAGGACTGGGCTTCTACACCCAACTAGGAGTCACAAACATTGACAAATGATGGATACTCTAGTACCTCAACTGAGGACGAAGAAGAGGTATAAAGATGAACCATACCTTGGGTGTAAGTGCTAGCCTAACCTCTGCCCAAGGGTGGCCCTCTACGATGTGCAAAGTGTCTGGGCTGAAGATCAACTGTGCTGTTTTTTGTGATGTTACATGTTTTATGTTTTTAATTTTTATTTCTGTTGTATACTATATAACTGTGACAACCACAGGCAAGCGATGAACCAATTGCACACTCATGCTTATATGTTTTACATCATGCTCATGTTTTATCTTAAATGAGGGGTTAGGGAGACAGGATCTTTTACTCCCTCCTAGTCAAGTGTGGGGGGAGAGCTTTGGTCCTGCTGCACCGCCAGAGTGCTGTTACATAATCTAGTCATTGGTGATAAAACTGTGTGACTTAATTTAGTCACTAGGTAGTGATAACTGATGAGACTGAATTATGAAGCTGCCCTCTGGGTAAAGACAAGTAAAGGTGAGACTTAGTAAGTCTCAAAGGGGGGAATATGTGGAAGATTTTTATTGGTCAAAATATGAATTGTTCAAGTATAATCACTGTAAATATAACCATTTATGTATCAAGTTATTTTACTATTATAATCATATAATTGCCTATGTGTGTAGAGGCCTGCATGAATGGAATGTGCAGACATACGGTTTATGGTAAAGCTGCACATCCTGTTTTGACATGAGACAAAAAATATATGATGGAGCCTCTTCCTTTAAAGCAACATAAATTGGGGCCTCCTGTCTGCTTGCAGGAAACAGATTGGAGGCATAGCCAAAAAAAAGGTAAACAATGACAGGATGTAGGAAATGTATGGAACATGCCTTAAAGGAAAAAAAATGATTGACGTATAAAAGAGTGTCCAGACACAGACTCGGGAGATTCTCTGCAGAGACTCTCAACTGCATTATCTCTGATAATAATGTCTATTTTTCTGGCATCAAAACCCCAAGACTTCAAGAGTTCATAGAAATGGCAGGAGCCACCACAGTAGCCAATGAGCTCGCTGCTCAACATTCAAATATATGATTAGTGCTTGCAGTAGCAGTTATAGATCTGTATATATAGATTTATAGATCTGCTACGAGGTGATTCATGTTCGCTATATGGGGGTTATTTTCATGTATGTTATATTTGCAGCAGCAATATTCTTACATGCTCACAGCAGCATGTTGTGGATGTATTGGCAGTAGCAAGTCACGGTACTTGCTCTGCCGCAGCAACAGCGAAGCAGATCTATTCCGCCAAGACCAAACAAATTAACATTGTCATGTACATTACCATGCCAATCCCTCCGAGAGTTGTCATGACAGAAATATATATATATATTTTTTTTTTTTTTCCATATAAGTCAAATTCAATCACTGAATTTGAATTTACAAACAATTAAAATGACTATTCATCATTGTTGGATTTTTCATCTCTGATGTACTTTGAACTCTCTCTTTTTTTAACCTGCCACATTAATAGTAATATTTACGTGAATGTTGGCAAGCCAACATAATAATTGTGTCTCCTCTTACCTACAGTGGGAAGAGCAAAACTGACATTGTCACTTGTATCTGTCTGCTTCACTAATGTAGAAATGAGTTTCTCGCTGGTTTTTAACACACGGTTTCCATAGGAGGCTAGTATAACTTGGTTGGCTGATGATGATGATGATGACGACGACGACGACGATGATGATGATGTCTCTAAAATGTTCTCTGATGTGTTGAAGGCCATAGTCAAAATGTTGGTCACAGTCTAAATTATTGATCAGAAAATACTGTTACTCTACATGTAAACCTGAAGAGAACCAATAAGACAGCACTGCTTTCAGTCATTATGTAACTGACACATTAGATTATTTTATCTTTTTATATGAACACTTACATCCAAAGGAAGCACTTGAGCTGTAATGTTCTCGATCTGCGCAAAAAGATTATCAAAACATCCTCCAGAGGTCTGACTCTGAAATCACAATTGAGCATTATATGACAAAAACAAACACTCTGTGATGTTAATCATGTTTTGCAACATTAATAGCACACAAAACTGGTTTGTTTATGTGTAATTTCATATTTCAAATATCCACAATGCACATCTTATATTCTTATGTCTTATATCTTTGGACTATTATTGATAGAAGCTATGAATCCAACTCTCTAAAACTTCAATTTTAGAAACTTACGGTGCATCCTTCCTGCCGCGTTATATTTATAACTGTAATGACAAAAATCAGCATGAAGATAATAACAAAAAGCAAGGCAAAAGAGAAAGATCTTTGGTATGACCACTTTTTAATCTAAAGGCATAACAACTTGCAACAAATAACAACTTGTGAACAGACATTAATAAAAATGTCTGCAATAATCTGCAACTGCACATTTAACACTTTCATTCCTAATCTTTACCTTGAGCCAAAAACAGCTGTTCAATTCTTCAGATCCACAAACATTAAGTCAAAACACAATCAACAGAGGAAACAACAGACTACATTACCAGCTGAGGTCGTTTTTGGTGTGACTGTTGTATCGGTGCTGATGATGTTAGTAACAGCTGGGGGAAAAATGGATGAATATCAAGACAACAAACAAACAGTAAGTTTTTCATACCCTACACTTTGCCCACCCACTTAAACATTTCTGGCCTCGCCCCTGGTGTGCTTGTGTGCATTTATTAACCAAACCCTATTATACACTTTTAGAATGCATGAGATTATTTCACTAAGACTGTGAGTTAACAAGAGTACTGTAAATCATCAACTACAAATATACTGTAAAAACAGCACACTTCATCTTATTTATCTACTTTCCTTAATAAGTCCAAAAACAGGTCTAGAACATTATTTACTACGATTAAAAAGTTAACTCAGCCTACCGCACAGTCTCTAGAGGGCTCTAATAAAATGTGTAATGCTTTCCTGAACTTTTTTCAGAGTAAAACATCTCATACCTGTCAACACTCTACCTCTGTTCCCACTACTGAACTTCTTTCATTACGCCATGCTCATAACTTCTCTATTTTTGACTCTTTAGTCCCCACAGTGGTTGATGAGATAATCAGGCGGTCTAATTCCTCTACTAGTCTTCTTGATCCTGCACCTACCTCTTTATTGAAGAATTGCGTGCCTGCTTTGTCACTACCCATCACTCACTTCATTGATATGTCAATGTCATCTGGAACTGTACCATCAAAGCGTAAGATTGCTGCTGTCACTCCAGTTCTTAAAAAGCATGGTCTCAAACCTTCTTCCCTAAGTAGCTATAGGCCTATTTCGAACTTATCTTTTCTCTCTAAGATATTATAAAAAGTTGTTTCCTCCCAGTTACAGGCCTTCTTAACAGCACACAACCTCTACGAACCCTTCCAGTCTGGCTTTCGTCCATAACACAGTACTAAAACAGTCCTGGTTAAGGTTCTTAACGATCTTCTCTTAGCTTCTGATTCTGGTGCTCTCAGCACTCTCCTTCTGTTAGACCTCAGCTCAGCTTTTGACACTGTTTGTCATGAGATACTCCTCTCATGGCTTTCAGCAATTGGAATTACTGGCACAGCCCTTGAATGGTTTTCCTCCTATTTGACCGGGAGGCAACAATTTGTTATAAACCAGAAACACAAATCATCTACCAAATCCATCAGTTCTGGTGTACCTCAAGGTTCTGTTTTGGGCCCTCTCCTCTTTACCATTTATATGCTACCAATTGGACAAATAATCAAGCGCTATGGGTTTAACTTCCACTGTTACGCAGATGACATTCAGATTTATTTTAGCGCACCTTCCACCTCAGTGTTTCCTCCGCCTGCATTAACAAATTGCATCAAGGAACTCAAGCTTTGGCTGGAGGCAAATTACCTTAAATTTAACTCTGATAAAACTGAGGTAATTCTGATTGGCTCTAAAGCTGTTGTATCTAAGCTCTCTGGTCAACTGATGGATCTGGATGGTGATCTGATTATGCCCTCCACTAAAGTTCGCAATCTTGGTGTTCTCATTGATTCCACTCTTTCATTCAATGATCACATTGGTAAAGTAGTAAAGACAGCTTTTTTCCACCTACGTAATATCTC
>NW_015652260.1:211904-216018 GCF_001515625.1 Sinocyclocheilus rhinocerous | reverse complement strand
GTCTAATTCCTCTACTAGTCTTCTTGATCCTGCACCTACCTCTTTACTGAAGAATTGCTTGCCTGCTTTGTCACTACCCATCACTCACTTTATTAATACGTCAATGTCATCTGGAACTGTACCATCAAAGCTTAAGATTGCTGCTGTTACTCCAGTTCTTCAAAAGCTCGAACCTTCTTCCCTAAGTAGCTATAGGCCTATTTCGAACTTATCTTTTCTCTCTAAGATATTAGAAAAAGTTGTTGCCTCCCAGTTACAGGCCTTCTTAACAGCACACAACCTCTACGAGCCCTTCCAGTCTGGCTTTCGTCCATTACACAGTACTGAAACAGTCCTGGTTAAGGTTCTTAACGATCTTCTCTTAGCTTCTGATTCTGGTGCTCTCAGCACTCTCCTTCTGTTAGACCTCAGCTCAGCTTTTAAAACTGTTTGTCATGAAATACTCCTCTCACGCCTTTCAGCAATTGGAATTACTGGCTATTTGACCAGGAGGCAGCAATTTGTTGTATACCAGAAACACAAATCATCTACCAAATCCATCAGTTCTGGTGTACCTCAAGGTTCTGTTTTGGGCCCTCTCCTCTTTACCATTTATATGCTACCAATTGGACAAATAATCAAGCGCTATGGGTTTAACTTCCACTGTTACGCAGATGACATTCAGATTTATTTTAGCGCACCTTCCACCTCAGTGTTTCCTCTGCCTGCATTAAAAAATTGCATCAAGGAACTCAAGCTTTGGCTGGAGGAAAATTACCTTAAATGTAACTCTGATAAAACTGAGGTAATTCTGATTGGCTCTAAAGCTGTTGTATCTAAGCTCTCTGGCCAACTGATGGATCTCGATGGTGATCTGATTATGCCCTCCATTAAAGTTCGCAATCTTGGTGTTCTCATTGATTCCACTCTTTCATTCAATGATCACATTGGTAAAGTAGTAAAGACAGCTTTTTTCCACCTACGTAATATCTCTCGTATTCGATCCTCTCTCAGTCAGCAGGATGCTGAAACTGTTACACATGCCTTCGTCACATCTCAACTAGATTACTGTAATACACTTATTTATGGCCTGTCAGCTAATAATATCAAACAACTACAATATGTTCAAAACTCTGCAGCTCGCTTGATTACCCACACAAGAAAGAGCGATCAAATTACCCCAATCCAATTCCAATCACCTTCACTGGCTTCCGGTTTCCTTGCGCATAAACTACAAGATACTAATTCTCACTTATAAAGCTCTCCATAACCTTGGTCCTACATATTTATCGGATTTACTCCTGCCTTATGTTCCTTCCCGCTCCTTACGATCTTCTAGTGAGGGATTGTTAGTCACCCCTAAGTTTCGTCTGGTGACTATGGGAGCTAGGGCTTTCAGTGTTGTGGCTCCCAGATTGTGGAATGGTCTTCCCCAAAACATCCGTCAAGCATCCTCCCTTCTCTCCTTCAAAAATCTCTTAAAAACATTTTTTTCTCTGAGTATTCCTTTTCAGTTCTCAGTCTGTAATTTGTACCCTGTTATGGATGTTTATCTACATTCTCTCTGTATCTTTTGTCTAACTTTGTAAGTGGTCTCTGTATATTACTCTCAGCTCTTGGTTTGTGTTCTGTCTTCTGGTATTGATGTTTATTTGTTTCTGTTCCTTAAACCTGACTTGTAAAGTGACCTTGGGTGTTGGAAAGGCGCTTTATAAATAAAATTATTATTAATATTATTATTATTACTTATGTATATAATAGCATGCACAAGTGTAATTCACACCAATGCAAAATATCAGTTAATATTCATACATTTATGGTATTATGTTGTTATGTGTAGCATCAGGGGGCCTCTGTTCAGTGTTTTTTTTTTTTTTGTGCAAATATTTTCTGATTAATTAAGTACTTAATTAAGTAATTAAATTAGTACTTGTAGTATAGTACTTGTGTAATTGACTATAGTACTAGCCCTGGTCAAACAGAGTCAAAAATCTGATTGCTTTTGTATGACTGATGGGAGGGAGCATGGAGCCAGAACCACTTAAAACACCATTGGTGAGTACCATCCCGGCCACTTGACCAGTCTCGGGTAGACTAGATTTGCGTCCAGTGTGGTGGATCTGCCATAAAGCCCCACAGCCTAAGCGCTCTCCAGCCCAGCAGCCACCATTTTCTGCTCTTCCAGTGATGGCAGTTGCCATTTTGTGTGTCTGGGCCGTACACACTTCCTCCTAGGCAGCGGTGACCACTGCCGAATTCCCAGAGGCGGTGGCAACTGCTACAAAAGCTCCAAAGGAGGCAGAGACCGTTCCCGAACTCTCAGTCTGCCCTGTCACAGCCAAGAAGGCCGTCACAAAACCATTTGCCTGGCCTGACATGGCTATGAAAGCCATCTCTGAACTCTGTCTGCCACGTCTTGACCATGAAGGTCTCCCCTAGACTCTCTGTCTGTCCTATCATGGCAAATGAAGCTGTCTTTGAGCTCTCTGCTTGTCCTGTCACAGCCATGGAGGCCATCTCTAAATGCTCTGCCTGTCATGTCATGACCATGGAGGTCGTCCCTAAACCCTGTTCTGTTACAGCGACAGAGGCCGTTTTAACCTCTCTGTACTCTCTGCTGCAGTGTTGCCTGCTCTGCCTTGCTGGGCTTCTGTTCCACCATGGTAATCTTTCTTTCCGCCTAATCCGTCGTGGTGGTCTACTGGTCTCCTTTCTCGTCAGCTCTGCTGATGTGGTCTTCAGCTCTGCTTTAGAGTTCCTCAGCTCAGTCTGCTCTGCCTTGGTGGTCTAAAGCTTCGTCTGCACTACCGAGGTGGTCACCAGCTTCACCTGCTCTGCCGTGGTAGTCACTTGCTCCGCCTTGGTGATCTTCTGCTCTGCCTACTTTGCCCTGGCTACCTAATCCACCGGCTCCTCCCTGGACTGCAGCTCTGCCTGGTTCGCCAGTATCGCTGGCCAAAGTAGATGGCCTGCATTATTTTGTCCTTTGTGCTTCTAGTTCTTTGTTTATTTTGTGTTTGTTAACTCCAATAAACCCTGCACTTAGATCCGCCTGCCATAGCTTTTGTTCCTGCCCCATTACAGAAATAATAACGCAAAAACTGACTTAGAATTAACTTAATAAATGAAAAGAAAACAAACAAACTCAATCTCAACTTTGACGTAGTCTTTAATAATATTTAAATATATATATCCAAATGCAAAACCTAATACAAGTAAATTATGTCTGAAAACAAAGTTCCCAGCAACTAAGGCAGAGGCTCTTAGCTCTAGAAATCCCTGAGCCTAGGGGCCTGGGCAGACCTTAATCCGTCCCATCCCCATGTCACAACTTTTTCATGTGGAAGTAGAGTCATTGACAAACAAGCTAAGCATGCAATCACACTTTATTAATTTAGGTAAGCAGAGTGTAATATTAGATGTAAGATGAAGAGATGAAAAACATCAAATCAAACTCAGATGCATTTCATGCTTATATTTTAGTGACTGTTTCTAAATATAATGTAACAAAAACAAGACAGAAATTGTCACCAAAAAAGTCTTGGATAAAGGGAAGTACAGTGTCACACTCACCTGTAGATGTAGAACTGGTAGATGTTGTGGAAGTGACTGTAAGTATATGACGTAACATTTACAAGATAAAAGAGATACCACATAAGATTTAGATGAACTACTGTGTTCTTAATTTTGAAGACATTCATTTTGTAGGGTTAGCATTTTTTTAATACCACAGTCCAGTCTAACATCATCCTCACCTGTAGATGTAGAACTGGTAGATGTTGTGGAAGTGATTGGATGTAAAACAACTGAAAAATAACAGATGGAAACAGATGATAAATCAGACTCCGATGCCAAATTACTCTGTTCCCTATCAAAAGCTACTCTCGATGCTGCGTTTCAATAACACATATGAGAACATTCTTTGTTCGACCAGTTGTGAAACGTGTGTCAAACACACCAAGAATTGGCTTAAATAACCTCTGTTGGTGACGCCATTTGATTACGTGCACCTGCGGAGTTATAAAAAGATGTGAAACTGACACACCTTCAGGTTTCTTTGTCTTCAGAGACTGCATTGTTTGTGTGTGTGCGAGAAGGAAAGAAGAGTTGTGCTGTAAAGCATACACATATATAT
>NW_015652260.1:192206-211795 GCF_001515625.1 Sinocyclocheilus rhinocerous | reverse complement strand
TATATTTAATATAGGCTTAAGTTAGGCAGGCACTCCAAGGCACCCAGGCACTCCAAGTCTGATGACAGATTCCTGTTGGGTGGCCAAGGGGAGGGGCCTCAACGTCGGTCTCGCCCCCTTTTCCCTGATCTTCATGAGGAGTTATGTCGTTGGGGCTCTTTCCTGGCACCCTCAGGGGATCACTGTACAATCTCCGCAGCCACTGGTGTTTCGGGGAGCAGCGGTCTTCAGCGAAATGTTACATGTTCGGTTGCCTCCTGCCACATTATAGGACACCGAACATCTAACATCCCCCCAGCAAAGAGAAGTGTCAAAACTAGTGCCCCTTTCAGAGAAACTGGCAGTGTGGAAGCTACTCCCAAATATCTCTCTGTGGGTCTAAATGACTGTAGAGAAAGGCTACAGGATTCAGTTTGTGCGTCGTGCTCCACATTTCAACAGCATGATCTCCACTGGAACGAGCGCATTTGTTGACACAGGAATTGCAAGCTCTACTGGACAAAGGGGCCATAGAACATGTTCCCCTACCAGACAGAGAGTCAGGCTACTACAGCCGGTATTTTCTGTTCTCAGGAAAGATGGGAGGGTTGCATCCAATTTTAGATCTTTGAGTTGAACCGCTTCCTCAGAACATACAAGTTCAAAATGCTGACAATCAAAATGATTGTTTCTCAGATGCAATCGGGGGATTGGTTCGTGACAATCGATCTCAAGGATGCATACTTTCACATAGAAATTTTACCACAGCAAAGGAAATTCCTGAGGTTTGCTATCGGGGGCAAAGCTTACCAGTATCGGGTCCTTCCATGCTGCCTAGCCTTGCCACACCGCACCCTGCACTGGCTCCTCTGTGACTCCAGCGCATCCGCATTTTAAATTACATAGACAACTGGCTGATTTTGGCCCAGTCTCAAGAGCTTGCGCTTCGACATCGGGATAGCTCATCTCAAATCTCTATTCAATTCAATTCAATTCAAGTTTATTTGTATAGCGCTTTTCACGATACAAATAGTTGCAAAGCAACTTTACAGCAAATTAAGTTTAAACAGACGATTAACACTATTAACAGCAATTATTATATGATGCAATCAAACTTATAGCAAAATGTGGTAGTTCTGTAAGTTGTTTCAGGGTTGGCAATCATCTGAGGTCCTCTGAGGGGTTGGCATCATCTCTTCTCAGGTGTTCTGGATCCAGACTGAAGCTTTGCCACTGGGATGTCAATCCCGTGGCAAAAACAGAGAAACAAATAGAGACATAATTAGTGTAGCTGCTGTTCGAACCAAGCAAAATGTATAACCCAAACTAAAGAATAATAATGTACATTTGATCAGATATAACTGCAGTACAAGATTATGAGATGCATTATTTTAATGCTTGGCCAAAGAGATGTGTCTTTAATCTAGATTTAAACAGAGAGAGTGTGTCTGATTTAGCCAGGTTTCAGTCAAGCAGAGTACATCAAAACTATTATCTGTGATCATTTCGTTTACAATAACTGCTTTGGGTGAGAGTGGTCTAATGTTTAGGAGCCCAAACTTTAAAAATCGTTTTTGTTTATTTATTTTACATTTTTCTGGTTTAATCACTATCAGATTTTTTCTAGATCCTGCATTAAATTTATATTTTGACCTCACTATTCGGGGAACAGACACAGTCTTTATAGATTGTACAGCGCAAGTACTTCTATCATTTAAGCGGGTAGAACAAAAGTCATCAGGGCAGTTATTTGAGATTTGACTTACTAGTCATATGGTGCGTAGCGTCTCTAGGGTTGAGACTCAACGGCAAGAAAAGCATTCTCTCTCCTGCCCAGAGGACAACGTATTTTGGGGTTGTATGGGATTCAATTGCACTGAGGGCACAGCTGTCTCCTGCATATATCGAATCCATTCTTAATATCCTAAAGAATATCAAGCTAGGCCAGAAAGTTACTGTCCATTACTTTCAAAGGGTTCTAGGTTTCATGGCGGCTGCATCCACGGTGATACCTTTGTGCCTCCTGCACATAAGACCATTTCAGTTGTGGCTCAAAGCCAAGGGATTTCATCCAAGGGCCAATCCCCAGAGGCAAAAATGGGTTACGCGTCGGCGGCTTCGTACCCTTTCTATGTGATTCAGACTCCAGTTTCTGACTTTCGGTCCCACTCTAGGCATGTGTTGTTGTCGCAAGATGTTAACGACAGACTCTTCCCTCACGGGCTGGGGCGCCATCTTAGATGGCCGTCCAGCCCAAGGATCTGGAGAGATCATCTTCTCAATTGGCACATCAATTGCCTCGAGATGTTGGCTATATTTCGGGCCCTGAAATACTTCCTCCCACAGTTACAGCATTCCTACACCATGTCCTAGTGCAGGTGGACAACACTGCGGTAGTCTCTTACATATATCGCCAGGCCGGACTGCATTCGCGCCACCTGAACAGGCTAGCGCAGCAGGTTCTGCTTTGGGCACAGGACAAGTTCCTGTCCCTCAGGGCGAATTACATTCCAGGGCATATGAATGTGGGAGCAGACTTGCTGTCCAGACAAGCTGTGACACACGGGGAAAGGAAACTCCACCCAGAAGTAGTCAGTCAAATATGGGAAAGATTTTTTATGAAGCAGAGGTGAACCTCTGTGGGACTTAGCTATAGTGCTCGAGGGTCTGGTTGGGACCCCTTTTGAACCACTAGAGTCAGCGCCTGTCAAGCTTCTGACTCTTAAGATAATTTTTCTCATGGCCATTACTTCTCTGAAGAGAATTGGGGATTCGCTGGCTCTCGCCATTCTACTTAGTCTTTTCCCCTGGGCTGATCAAAGCTATTTTGCATCCTCACCCTAATTGCTTCCCAAAGTTCTATTCTAGACCTTAAATCCAGTCATTCTTGAAGCCTTCTGCCCTCCGCCGTTTACAACACTGGAGCAGCAAAGACTTCACTTACTGTGTCTAGTACGTGCTCTTCAGATTTACGTCCACCGCACTAGCCAGTGGCATAAGTCGTAGCAGCTTTTCATACGCTTTGGGGGCCGCAACCGTGGGGCGGCTGCCATGAGACAAACAATGTCACATTGGGTAAGGGTCAAGCTTTGCCTCTAGGAGTTAGGGCCCATTCAACCAGGGGGGTTGCATCCTCTATGGCTTTAGCAAGAGGTGTCCCCTTACAGCAAGTGTGTGATGCGGCAGGTTGGTCCTCCCCGCACACATTTATCAGATTCTATAGATTGGATGTCTATACTTATCTACATAACTACATATCCCAAAGTCATGTCTGAGACTTCTTCAATGTTTGTGCACACACTACACAACCTTGAGGGGTCCAGACTCTTCCAGTGCTATGCAGTGTATTCTCTTTCTCATATGCGTTATTGAAATGCAGCATCGAGAGTAGCTTTTGATAGGGAATGTCTCGGGTTACTTGACTGTAACCCTGTTCCTGAAAAAGTGGGAACGAGAAGCCGCGCCTCAATGCCGCACTGAAGGCGTGCCTGGACGTCTCTTCAGACAAAGGTATAACATCTATTTCACATCTATTTATAACCCCGCAGGTGCACGTAATCAAATTACGTCACCCACCAAGGTTATTTAAGCCAATTCTTGGCGTGTTTGACACACGTGCTTCACAACCGGTCGAACAAAGAATGTTCTCATATGCGTTATTGAAATGCAGCATCTCGTTCCCGCTTTTTCAGGGAACAGGGTTACAGTCATGTAACCCGAGACGTAACTCATGAACATAATTATTATGGAGGAGCATCTTTTGAAAGCCCCATTCAGTCCAGAAACATGCTTACCTGCAGTAGTGGAACTGGCTGATGTTGTGGAAGTAACTGTCAGTATATGACATGTAACATTTACATGATAAAAGAGATACTAAGTAAGATTTAGATAAAATACTGTGTTTTTTGTGAGGACAGTAATTATGGAGGGTTTGCATTTGAATACAACAGTCTAGTCTAACATCATGCTCACCTGTAGAGGTATAACTGGTAGATGTTGTGGAAGTGATTGGTTGTAAAACAACTGAAAAGATAACAGATGGAATCAGATGATAAATCAAAAAATAACAGATGGAATCAGATGATAAATCAGACTCAGATGCCAAATTACTGTTACTCATGAACATAATAATTATGGAGGAGCATCTTTTGAAAGCCCCATTCAGTCCAGAAACATGCTCACATGCAGTAGTGGAACTGGCTGATGTTGTAGAAGTGACTGTCGGTAAATGATGTGTAATATTAATAGATGTAAATTTAGACAAATCACATGCTGATAGACTACTGTTTATGATTTTTTTGCAAGCCACATTATAGTCCAGTAAGAAACTGTAGATGCAAGTCTGGGAGTTAATGTAGTGATATTATTGGTGTAATTAGTGCAGAAGCACGTGGAATAGCATTACAACAGCATGTACAGGTAACATTTATATCAATGGAATGATTTACAATATCTGCAAAAAGGTTTTCTGTGATAATTTGTAAAACTTCCGTTCCACTCCATCAAGCTCATGCATCTGTGTGTCCACGAAAAGTCACCAGTTGTGTCTGTGCAATGGACTATGTGGGATTACAAATTTTAAAATTTGTTTATAATCTTCTGGTCCTACATCCTGACATAACATCCTATGAAAAACTAAAGTGATCCACATTGTATTGGGCATTCAATGTGAACATGATGGCATCTGTTTACTGATTACATTCAATATAGTTTCCAGTGAGGGGGTTCTGCCAGTCTCTGATCTTCCTACGATAATGTTATCTATAATGTTATCTATAATTGCCTGGACAGGCTATATGCTCACAAGGCTTTAGGTCATTTGATATAAATTAGTTGTGTTTGATCTCACAGTCCGGGGTACATTTTCTCACCTCTGTTTAACCCTGGGTGTAACACCAATATGGAAAAGGACTGCCCACTGAATGCTTTAAAATACAATGTCCTGTATGCCTGCGTTTGTCAGACATTTGATGACTGCAGCGCCACACAGCAAGTTCTCAATAAAGGATCTTGCTGAAGATACCCAAGAGTCTCCTGGTCTTCACTTCTGAGTTTCAAGCAACAATTAAATATGAAGAGGAGTTCACCCAAAATATCAAATACTGTCAATATGTTTTAGTGCATCGCTGTTTTCTTTTCTTGCTGGTCTAATAGAAGAGTCCTGAACCCTTGAGTCTGTGATATTCTGCTCTCTAGCTATCTTTATTTTTAAGGATTTATTTTTGGTATTTTTGCCTTTATTGCGATAGGACAGTATGATGACAGGAAGTGAAGTGGGAGGTAGAGAGGGGGATGGGATCTGGAAAAGTCAGCAAGCCAGCACTTAAACTCGGGATGCCCAAAGCATAAGGATGCATTTTCCACATAAACCGTTGAATATGGCATATGTCAGCACGCTGCCCATGAGGCTATCACCACCGACACTTTTGGCCATCTTTAATGCAAGTTTTTGCTTGCCTGTTTTGTTTTCTGCTGACACGAGCACACTCACTCACACATATTCAACAGTACAGATAATCATATTCATCAGACTGCTATTCATAATGCTGCTAACATCTGAAAGTTTGGATGAATAGTGATTAATGAACAGATACACAAATATTATGAATATGTAGAAAGAGCTCATGTAAATATAATCACCTGCACAGTATGCTGCATTGCAGACAGTTGGACGAACCAGCTCATAGACATAATAATTGCCTGGACAGGCTTTGACTTTAATGGGAAAAGACCCATAATAGCAGCAGTAATTGATAGCATGACCGCAGACATCTCGAGTGACGACTCCATCTGTTACGTTTGGGTGTCCACCACGAATCCACAGTGTGACATCAGTGCCACAGCTATACTGAGCAACACATGTGTCTGGGATGTGAGCGCTCACACCGTTAATGAAGAGACGAAACCAGCTGCTCCAGGTGACAGACCTGTCACAATTTCTGACTGAAGCATATGTATTATTGGTGGCTCTCCATGGATCATCCAGAACAGTGTAGTTGTAACAGGGGTCAGACAGATGAGCTGTAGTGAAACAAATTTAAGAAATTGTTGATTCTTGCTTGACAGTTACAGAGGCAAAGATATCTGAATAAATAAATAAATAAATGTTTATGTAATAAATTGCAATAATGTAATAAATTGCAGTCAACAATCAGCATATGACACTCAACAATAGAGACAATTTAACCAACCCAGCACTCTTTCCCTAGATCTATCTATCAGTGGATCACCAACTTTCTGACAGACAGGCAGCAGCTTGTGAGACTGGGAAAATTCACATCCAACATCCGCACAATCAGCACTGGCACCCCAGACATCAGACATCAAGAATAAGCATACAGATGTCAACAATGCTGACAATATATACAAAAAGCTTCATGCTGCAATGCATGCTGGGTGGTGACACCATAGTACAGAACTCATCGATGGCTCCCAGCATGCATTACGGCTCAAATAAATTATGCAGCTGAATTGTCTTATATTTTTTTCTTTAATTCTTTCTATTTGCTCATATTTTTGCTGTTGTTCCTTTTGACTTTTAGTAGTGTAAGGACCACCCAATTGGCCCAACGATGGAATCCAATGGCGTGGGCGAAGGTATAATGCAACTAGGTTTTTTACTTGCGCTTCGGCAGAGTTCACTTAATTTATCAGGATTTAGTTTCCATTTTAGTCTAGCTCCGTGTTTAATCCAATTCTCAAATTTCAAGTGATCATTCAATTTAGACTGTTTCCAATTAAGAACTGATCACAGATATCGATTATGTATTAATTTAGATATTTCATTATTTCGAACATCACATACTTTCAATTATTCGTTCATCTGAGACCCCATGTCGCATTTGAGTCTTGCGTGGCCTGTGCGGATCTCATGATCACAAACTCGCCAGTCTCAAGCATTCAGAAATCACGCAAAAGAAAATTAAGCCGTTTAACTACAATAAAACCATGGTAAATTTTTGTAAGGGTTGTGATGTCCACATGTTTTTGTTGAAATAATTATAGAGGCTGTAGCATTTCTATTGCAAAAACGTGCCCAAAAATTAAAGATTAAGTGAATATTTGAATTAGCCTAAATGCTTAATCAATATTAAACAAGAATTTGATCTTCCTGTAAGTGTAGCAGCAGAAATGACCCGGCCTTTTGGCTTCCTTTGTAATGTACATAAATTGTTTATTTTGTATTACATAATGTATTTTAACATTGTTTCATTATTTTAACATTGACATGTATCATTATTGCCTCATTGTTTTATTAATGAGTTTTTCATTGTCACATCACAGTATGGTAAGGGGCGTAACATTTCTGTCACACGCTTGAGGAATTCGGCCAATCACAACACACTGGATAGCTGGCCAATCAGAGCACACCTCGCTTTTCAGACCGATGAGCTTTGTAAAAATCGACACGTTTCAGAAAGGCGGGGCATAGAGGAGAAACAATAATGTACAGTAGGGGTTGCACAACAGCTTATTGTACAGGTAAGTTAATCGCTGTACTAATCTAATGCGCTGCTGCACTGTAACACACACACTTAGGCTTCAGACAGTAGCGCGTACATCATGCGCACAGAATCATTCAGCGCGGAAATGTATTGTCAACACTGTTCTGTGATTTCTCAATAAAATAGCTTAGAAACTGAAAAGTTCAAGCATATATTTCTTAATAACTAAATTCCACAGCTTCACTACTAGTAGAGAGACGCTGCCAGGTAGAATTAATTCACTGTTATAGGAGCAATAGTCATGTGGGCAGCGCTGTTTCATATGCCATAGTTGTGCACAAGGTGTTCGAGTCTCAGCTCCAGACTTATTTGTTCATTAATGACGTCATCAGCGACTAGTCGACTTCGACTCGACTTTCATCACATAAAAGTCGACTTCAAAAAATCAGAAGTCGTTCAACCCCTAATGTACAGTATGTGGAAAATGTGTTTTTTGAACCTTAAACCGCATAAACACATTGCATTACACCAAATACACAAAATAATATTATTTTTAGCAATGTCATATGACCCCTTTAAGATATAGTAAATACAGTAAGTATAGTAACTTGAGTTCTTGACATCTCTAAGTCAAATTTCCGTAACCCAGGCCATGTGCCCAGGAGGGAAGCAGGGGGGCTGAGGTTTAGCTTCACAAGGAGATCAAAGCGGTCTTACAGTAGCTTGTTTTGTGATGATCAGAATAAATCAATATATAGATTAGGCATTAATGTTTGCCTACAAAACCACCATTGGCTCTGCACCTCTTTACCTAAATTCATCACTTCAGAGTTATGTGCCCTCTAGAAGCTTGCATTCTGCAAGTGAACGGCGTATTATTGTGCCATCCCAAAGAGGCACAAAATCACTTTCATGGACTTTTAAATTAAATGTTCCCTCCTGGAGGAATGACCTGCCCAAATCAATCCGAGCAGCTGAGTCCTTAGCAAATCTTCAAGAATCTACTTAAAACACATCTCTTTATTTGACCCTCTACCTCTAGCACTCTCTATTCTAATTCTATTCTTTAAAAAAAACTTGCCCCTTTCAGACTTGCACACTATTCATTTACTAACTGCTTGTTTTCTTTAAAAAAAAAAAAACACTAGCTTCTCTAATCTTTTTGTATTCTATCCGTTTTCTTTTTATTTATTATACAATTAACAAAAGCAAAAAAAGCCACTAACACTAGCTTGCGCTATTCTTTTTCTATTTTATCTGTTTTCTTTTTATTTATTATACAATTTTTAAAAAAAAACATTTTTTTTAAATAAAAAAAAACCTTGCTACATTTAGCTAACTGAGGCTTGTTATAGCACTTGCATATCATTGCTCTCTTATTGATTTTGATTGCTTCCATTGTACTAATTTGTAAGTCGCTTTGAAAAAATGTAAATAATGTAATGTAAATATATGAATACTTGGCTGAATGTCACCATTGTTGAGTTTCATATGTTGATTGTTGATGTCTGTGTGTGTCCAAATTATGAAGCTGTTTAGAAACTTTGTTTGTGCACAATGTTTGTATAAATGTTTCAGAATATCTGATCGTCATACACTGGTGGACCTCTTGCTGTAGGAGCGCAAAATTCAAATGTGTCAATGAAGCAACACACTTTTGTGCAGTCTGTAGATCAGGGGCTGTATGTATAACGCCGCTGAGAGTAAAATGTTAGTCTTAAGTGTGTCAAAAATCTAAGAATGACGTCATTTTACTCTTATTCCTAGACTTAAGAATAAGTGTGATTCATAAAGTTTCCTAAGTGTTAAGACTAGGTCTCAGCTCCTAAATTATTTAAAAGAGCTGGAGAGGTCTCCTAACCTAGTTAGGAGTAACAAGATAGCAGCAAAGGGGAGGAGACACACACTTTCCAATGAAGATATGACGCATTAGAGTTATATGATGATATGGAGTTGATGAAACGATACAAACTTGATCGTCAAGATAGTCAAATCTTTCTGTAAATGACCAAGTAAGAAATGTATTAACTTCTTCCACTCTACAAATCAATGCTCTAGCTGCAGAAATGAAAGTAGTAATTACATTTTTTGGCTGGAAAATTGGAAAAATGCAGCTATGCACCGGTGATGAGGGTCTTATATTGTGGCAGTAACCCCACCAAACACAACAGTGGCCAAAAGTGATGTGTGGAGTTTTTTTTTTTTTTTAGTTTTTTTTAATGATCCCACATTTCACTTAAACCATCAAAATATGAGGGAGAAAAAAACACTGACCAGTGTTGCCAACTGCTTTCAATTAAAAAACTAAAAGAGTTGCTAAATGTTACTAGATTACGTCATAATTGCAAGTTCTCTGATCTATATAAATATAGATCAGTGGGAGAGTCTTGGAATCTAGATAAGGTTTGTCCAAGAAATTGATTTTGTTGCTAGGCTTTTGAAAAAAATCTCAAAAGGGGTGAGGAAGTCACTAAATCTAGTGACAAATCACTAAATCACTAAATTGGCAGCAACATTGACACTGATTACAACATAATCAGTAATTAATAATTTGTTGGTCGTCTCTTGTTTTTGCATGACCAAAAATTATGACCGCATTGGCATGTTGGCATGTTTCATTGCAATATTATCACAAAAAAAATTGGATTCTAAGCAAATATGCAATATTTATTATTATTATTATTATTATTTTTAATTAAGGTTGAAGATGTCAAATTTCCTAGGCCGACATCACTAAATGTGTAGAAAGAGCTCATGTAAATATAATCACCTGCACAGTATGCTGACCAGTACACAGTTGGACTAACCAGCTCATAGACATAATAATTGCCTGGACAGGCTTTGACTTTAATGGGGTAAGACCCATAATAACAGTAGTAATTGTTCCAGTGACCGCAGACATCTCGTGTGACGACTCCATCCTCAACTTTTGGGTGTCCACCAGGTATCCACAGTGTGACATGAGTGCCACAGCCATACGTTGTAATATATGTCTGTGGGATATGAGCGCTCAGGCCGTTAATGAAGAGACGATACCAGCCGCTCCAGGTGACGTTGGTGTCACACTTGTGATATTGATGCATGTAATGTGTATTATTGATGTCTCTCCATGGTTCATCCAGCACAGTGTAGTTGTAGCAGGGGTCAGACAGAGCAGCTGTTATGAAAACATTTTAAGAAGTCTTATACAATACAAATTAACATTACTAGCAGCAGTTCACATACAGAATCCTTAATATCCTTCAGAAGTGTCGAAAAATATTACTACACTTAAGTGTCACCTCAGTCCAACACTTAAGTATCAGTCTTAGACTTTACTAAAAGTTGCTTTTAGCTTCTTTATAAAAGTCTCCTACTCTTAGAGAAGTCCTACTCGTAACTAAGAATTTTTTGACACTTAAGTCAAAGCTTAAGACTATTCTTAAGAGCATTTCTGATAAGTTTTATACATACGGGCCCAGGATTTTTCTTGTCTTCCTTCGCCGTAGCAAACATGTCTTATAAACACACAGTTACAGCAGCAAACTAACATTATAGAGTCAAGGCTCAAGAGCCTAATTAATGATCACACAATGGTTCATCCAGCACAGTGTAGTTGTAGCAGGGGTCAGACAGAGCAGCTGTTATGAAAACATTTTAAGACATTAACATGTTTCTTATCACCTGTTTCTTTTATAAAATGTATCCAGAATTGCAGCTGAAGACATTTATATCTCTATTTATTTATTATTAGCTAGTTATTACTGCCTTGAGTTATACCGTACAAATTAATATTACTAGCAGCCGTTCACATTCAGAATCCTTCAGAAAATGTCTAACAATATTACTGCAATTACCAGAAACACATTGGTTTCCCAAGATTTATATTCTAATACAGGTCGAAACAGACAGTAGCAAAACACACCAATCTACAGATATACATTCAGATCATCATTCATCAGACCAGATGAATATGTAGAAAGAGCTCATGTAAATATAATCACCTGCACAGTATGTTGAATTGCAGACAGTTGGACGAACCAGCTCATAGACATAATAATTGCCTGGACAGGCTTTGACTTTAATGGGAAAAGACCCATAATAGCAGCAGTAATTGACAGCATGACCGCAGACATCTCGAGTGACGACTCCATCTGTTACGTTTGGGTGTCCACCACGAATCCACAGTGTGACATCAGTACCACAGCTATACTGAGCAACACATTTGTCTGGGATGTGAGCGTTCACACCGTTAATGAAGAGACGATACCAGCTGCTCCAGGTGACAGACCTGTCACAATTTCTGACTGAAGCATATGTATTATTGGTGGCTCTCCATGGATCATCCAGAACAGTGTAGTTGTAACAGGGGTCAGACAGATTAGCTGTAGTGAAACAAATTTAAGAAATTGTTGATTCTAGCTTGACAGTTACAGAGGCCAAGACATCTGAAAAATTTTTTGATAATCTCTTGCAGTCAACAATCAGCATATGACACTCAGCAATAGAGACAATTGAACCAACCCAGCACTCTTTCCCTAGCTCTATCTATCAGTGGATCACCAACTTTCTGACAGACAGGCAGCAGCTTGTGAGACTGGGAAAATTCACATTCAACATCCACACAATCAGCACTGGCACCCCAGACATCAGACATCAAGAATAAGCATACAGATCTCAACAATGCTGACAATATATACATGCATGCTGGGTGGTCCCACCATAGTACAGAACTCATGCATGGCTCCCAGCATGCATTACGGCTCAAATAAATTATGCATCTATGCATTGATTCTTTCTATCTGCTCATATTTTTGCTTTTGATCCTTTTGACTTTTAGTAGCTTGTTTTGTGATGATCAGAATAAATCTATATATATATATATGAATATTTGGCTGAATGTCTTCATTGTTGAGTTTCATATGTTGATTGTTGATGTCTGTGTGTGTCCAAATTGTGCAGCTGTTTAAAATCTTTTGTTGTGCACAATGTGTGTATAAACTTTTAGAATATCTGATCGTCACAACACTGGTGGATCTCTTGCTGTAGGAGTGCAGTTGATAGTGCAAAATTCAAATGTGTCAATGACGCAACACTCTTTTGTTCAGTCTGTAGATCAGAAATCACTAACCCTGCACCAGGAGAGCTCCCGTCCTGCAGACTTCAGTTCCAAACCTTTTTCAACACACCTGCCTGTAATTAGCAAATAACCCTGAGCACCTTGATTAGCTAGTTCAGGTATGTTTGATCTGGTTCGGAGCTGAAATCTGCAGGACAGTAGCTCTCCAGGAGCAAGGCTGAAGATCTCCTGCTCTAGATGAGATTAGGGGCCGTATGTATAAAGCCGCTTAAAGTAAAATTTTAGTCTTAAGTGTATCAAAATTCTAAGAATGACGTCATTTTACTCTAGACTTAAGAATAAGTGTGATTCATAAAGTGTTAAGACTAGGTCTCAGCTCCTAAATTATTTAAGAGAGCTGGAGAGGTCTCCTAACTTAGTTAGGAGTAACAAGATGCCAGCAAAGAGAAGGAGACACACTTTTCAATGAAGATATGACGTATTGGAGTTATATGATATGGAATTGATAAAACGATACAAACCTGGGCCCGTATTTATCAAGCTTCTCAAAGTGCCATTTTAGTCTTAAGTGCTGAAAATTAAATGTACTCCTACTTTTAAACTTAAGTATAAAAGCAAGTTATCAAATTTCTTAAAGCTAAGAATCACTCTTACTCTCCCAGTTATTTAAGACAGCTCGAGAGGTCTCTCAAGTGGTTAGGAGTTGCCAGTAGGGGCTTGTGATGGTGCTGAGGAGACAGAGACGTGCGCAAATCTTTCAGGAATGTTTTTGAAATGTTTGACGACGAGATTACATTTCCTCGGATATTCAAACAGAAAACGAGCAAAGAATATTTACATTACCAAAGAACATCATAACTGACTTCAGTCTAGTGCAAGTATTATATGCTCTTTAAAAACACTCCCGTTATAATTAGTGAAGCTACCTACACTGTTTCATGAATAAATCTCTTACCCATTATTTACACTGCACACGTCTGCGGTGCGTTACGACTCCGACACGGCCACCGGGGCAGATCCCGGCTACTCACCATCAGCGCTGCGGCAAGTTTCTGAAGCAACTCTACGCACTGCATCACTAAAGATAGGCGCCTATATTTTTGACGGATAATAATAATAATAATCGGCTTGCTGTCATCAAAGAAATCAGCAACAGGTGATATCTCTGACTATCGTCGATACACGATAATATCATCTACCGGCACAACCCTAAATTGAAGGTTGTGATGACGATTCGTTTCCATACCATAATGTATTCTCTTGAAATTGTGATTAAAGATTTACAGTGTGTTACATTACCAGTGGAGATGGTCGCTGGTGTGACGGCTGTAGAGCTGGTGTTAATGCTGCGAACATCTGAAAGTTTGGATAAATAGTGATTAATGAACAGAGACACAAATATCATAAATGTGTAGAAAGAGCTCATGTAAATATAATCACCTGCACAGTATGCTGACCAGTACACAGTTGGACTAACCAGCTCATAGACATAATAATTGCCTGGACAGGCTTTGACTTTAATGGGGTAAGACCCATAATAACAGTAGTAATTGTTCCAGTGACCGCAGACATCTCGTGTGACGACTCCATCCTCAACTTTTGGGTGTCCACCAGGTATCCACAGTGTGACATGAGTGCCACAGCCATACGTTGTAATATATGTCTGTGGGATATGAGCGCTCAGGCCGTTAATGAAGAGACGATACCAGCCGCTCCAGGTGACGTTGGTGTCACACTTGTGATATTGATGCATGTAATGTGTATTATTGATGTCTCTCCATGGTTCATCCAGCACAGTGTAGTTGTAGCAGGGGTCAGACAGAGCAGCTGTTATGAAAACATTTTAAGAAGTCTTATACAATACAAATTAACATTACTAGCAGCAGTTCACATACAGAATCCTTAATATCCTTCAGAAGTGTCGAAAAATATTACTACAATCACCAGAAACATGATTTCTCATGGTTCAGGAGTGGCTTAACAAGAGGAATACGACAACTGTAGTCAAATTCCTTGACACGTCTGTGTGTGGTGTCTCTTGATGCCTTGACCCCAGCCTCAGTTCATTCCTTGTGAAGTTCACTCAAATTCTTGAATCGCTTTTGCTTGACAATCCTCATAAGGCTGCGGTTCTCTCGGTTGGTTGTTTCTTCCACACTTTTTCCTTCCACTCAACTTTCTGTCAACATACTTGGATACAGCTCACTCTGTGAACAGCCAGCTTCTTTGGCAATTAATGTTTGTGGCTTACCCTCCTTGTGAAGGGTGTCAATGATTGTCTTCTGGACAACTGTCAGATCAGCAGTCTTCCCCATGATTGTGTAGCCTAGTGAACCAAACTGAGAGACCATTTTGAAGGCTCAGGAAACCTTTGCGGGTGTTTTGAGTTGATTAGCTGATTGGCATGTCACCATATTCTAATTTGTTGAGATAGTGAATTGGTGGGTTTTTGTTAAATGTGAGCCAAAATCATCACAATTAAAAGAACCAAAGACTTAAACTACTTCAGTCTGTGTATTGAATTTATTTAATACACGAGTTTCACAATTTGAGTTGAATTACTAAAATAAATGAACTTTTCCACGACATTCTAATTTATTGAGATGCACCTGTATATACTAATATGGGTCCAAACGGACAGAAGCAAAACACACCAATCTACAGATCTGCTCATTTACAGCCAAAACATCACAGCACAATACATTACCAACTGCGGTTGACTTTTGCGGGACAATTACAGAGGCGAAGATAGCTGAAAAAATTGATAACAAATTAAAATTAATTAAAACCATTACAAAGACTGCAATGTTTTTAATAGCAGACAACTGACAAAGAAAGGCATCTGAAGCTGTCAAGCATTCTCTGTCCAAAATAACAAAGGCACCACAGAATTAGTCCTTCTGTCTCATACACCATATTTTTAAAGTGTTCTGAAGTCATATATCTGCTTTGTATGAGGAAAAGACTGACATTTTTGAAGCTGACTATTACAAAGGCATTTCAACTGCATTTAAAGACACCCAACTGGTTCTTGCATGTCATGTGATCAAACAGCACCATCTTTATAGTCCATATGACGTTTTTAGTCCATTTGAGAGCTATGGAGGGGGGAAGATCTTGAGTAAATAATGAAAATTACATTTCTTGTGAATGACTTCAGAAGACTAGGAAAATATCACACAATTCATATGAACTACTACTAGAATACTCTTTATGGTTTTGGCATTTTGGTGCTTGACAGTTTCAGTTTGCATTCACATTCATTATATGCAAAAGAATAATCAGAATGTTCTTCCATGGAAGACAGACTCATAGGTTTGGAATGATATGAGGGTGAGTAAATAAATTTTTTTGGTTGCACTATTAATCTCTAGTCTGTTCACGTTCTCCACAGTAATGCCACAGCTCAGTCAACAGACAGATTCTCCTTTATCAACATAAATGAATGCATTGCTGATGCATGTGAGCTTCTGATTCTAGGATTCTAGAGTTTTCAAGGGAAAGAAAACCACAGAATTTAGCCCAAGTGGTTCCTAAACAACCAAACACTTTCAGAGCTGAAAACATGTAACGATAAACTAATGGTGTTCAGTCATTTGAACTGCATATATAGCCATATGACCATTTGATTGAAGATTCAAGAGAAGTGAAGAATGCAAACAAAATAAAAGTTATCCATATGTTAAACAATTAAAACAAACAGGGTGTTCATACACTCTAAAAAATGCTGGGTTGTTTCAACCCAACTTTGGGTCAAATATGGACTAACCCAGCTGTTGGGTTAAATTTTTAAATGAAATTTGTAACCCAAAAGTTGGGTTAGTCCATATTTGACCCAAAGTTGGGTTGAAACAACCCAGCATTTTTAGAGTGTATGAACACCCTGTTTGAACACCCCATTTTTTTGAGTGTACAGTTTGCACTGGAGAAAAAAAAAATCTGTTCAATAATGGTTAAAGTAGAAGTATGGAGAGTCATCTTATTTATCTTGTCTGTGTTCTGCAGATATTATTTAAAGGGTTAGTTCACCCAAAAATGAAAACTAGCTTGTGTTTTACTTACCCTCGAAGCATCCTAGGTGTATATGACTTTCTTCTTTCAGACGAATCCAGTCGGAGTTATATAAAAAATTGTCTTTGATCTTTCAAGCAGTTTAATGGCACTCAGCGGGTGTTGCAGTTGAACAGTCCACAAGTCGTCAAATAAAGCTCGCGCATTCATAATAAAACGTGCCGCACACGGCTCCGGGGGATGAATAAAGGCCCCTTGTAGCGAATCCATGAGTTTTTTAAAGAAAAATATCCATATTTCAAACGTAATAAACTGGATTTGTCTGAAAGAAGAAAGTCATATACACCTAGGATGCTTCGAGGGTAAGTAAAACACAAGCTAATTTTCATTTTTGGGTGAACTAACCCTTTAAATATGGTTAAATGTTTAAATTGGATCCTAATTCTTATTAACTGCTAAAAGAATAATCAGATTGGTCAAAATATGTATTAAACAAATTGTGAGTCTGCTTATGTGGATGACCTTATAACAATATAAATCCAAAGCAAAAATCACAGTTTATACTTACACAGCATAACAGAGATTGTTGTTCTTATAAAACCTGCCATTAAATTTGAAGGGGGGGGGATAGAAAGGGGGGGAATAAAAAAAATGAATATTGGATGAATTGAATTCGATTCAATTCATTTTTCTATTAAATGATTTTTGGTCAGTGTGAATTAACCTTTAAATGCTAAGCATGACAAAAATACTCACCTTTATGAAGGAAGGACGCCATTAACAATTTCAAAAGTTGAATATATTTCTCTTTATCCAATAGGCAGTTCAGAGGACGTGTTTCCTTTACCTTTGGGAAAAGAGATTTAAAAATGAATTTTAATAATTTATTGTCAACGAATAATTCAATAAAGGATGAAAGGATTCTCTTAGAGATTTTAAATGTTTTAGGTTAATTAAAAAGCACAGTCAATTTAAAAATGTTGCAGAAATTATCACATATGAATCATATTAGAATCACATACAGTTTCCAAAAAAAAAGCACACTTGAAAATTCCAGTAGGTCTACAAATGCTCTGGATAATTCATAAAAAATGTATCTCTAAATACTGTGAACAGCATAAAAACTACACACAAATCACACATCAATATGCTGCAGGTTGTTTGATTTACAGAGACTGATAAGAATCATTGTGAGCAGAAAGAAGATCTTACCTGATGTAAGCTGATGTACAGTGATCCTTACTTGACACAAATGACTGAATAAAATATTTGTGTGTGCTGTTTATTAATATGTTATCTGTTCATCATCCTGGTAAAGAAATATGAGCTCACTGTTTCCTTCTCAAATTCAAATTCAAATACAAATGTATACCTAACAATAGTTCACATCTCCAGTTCTCATGAAGTGTATTATCAGTGACCTTAACAGCATCCTTCGTTATTCGACATCAGTTTTTTTGTTTGTTTGTTTGATCAGTTTTAACCCAATGACTCCAAGTGGACTGTGATGGTGCTGTAATGTTGGCAGCTGCTGGTAAGTGATCATTAGTTTTTTCTTAGCTTCACAAAATTCTCTTCTTAACTTCCTCAATAAGATGGCCATGTCAAGTCTCATCCATTCCTCAAACTGTTTACTGACTAATGTTGTAAATATAACAAAAAATGTGCACATACAGTTCTAGGGTTATTTATGTTATATTTTAAATACAGAAATGCTGTGGAGGATGGTCTGATTTAGTATTTCATATTTCAAACTCTCAAATCAGAGTCAGTCTATTATAGAGATTTTTTTTCTTTTGTGAAATGTGAAGAAAACGTGTTTAAAACACAATTATAGTTTATTGTTTTATTAAATAAAATGTATTTAATGCATCAAAAATGCATTAAAATAAATACAGGAAAACCTGAATGTGCCCTGAACAAATGAATGTGTCATTCATGTGTTTTAATGCAAATTCATGCCACATGACAATACAGACTCGGACATTTGAGACTGCTTTTAGCTATTCTTACATTAGTTACATTGTAATGTAATGTAATGTATAGTTACATTTTAAATGTAAATTACAATACCCATAAAAACCTGTGGCCCTCAATCCTGAAAATACATTGTCATTTACATTACGTATTTTGATTTCTTTTTAATACAAACAGAAAACTACATACTGCATTATTTACCTTTTAAATATACTACAAAAAGTAATGAAAAATAAGAAATGTGTTTACTGCTAGTATGACACAAACAGGACCCAGAAAACTCCAAAATGAAACCTTTATCCATTTTAATCCAGCTGTTTAGAGAAAAACAATATAACAAAAATACAAAATACTGGTGTTGACTGTTGAAATATTACAGCTTTTATTCGTGTGAATAACTTTGATACAGCCTGTATTTTTATCAGATTTTTTTTAATCAGAAGTGTCACAAAAAATCTGAGTGACATTATTTCCTTCCCACTGCACAGTAAATTCCCGAGTGTTAAATGAACACTGCTCGGAGCATATATGGTCCCACTCTAAAAGAGTGTTAAAGTAACACTGAAGCAGTGTTAAAGTTAATGAGATAATTAAGTGATTAATTAAGTGCTGATTGATCATTAGTGATGAACAGTTGCTGTTAACAAGCAGAATCACTGAAGAAAAGAGAAACACAAGAACTACAACTGACTTCAGTTATTTTCAATAAACATTAACATCTAAATCTCTGTTAATTCTTAAGACAATTTGAAGTCACCATTGTGGAGATAAGTGTTTGCTTTAGTTGGGCTCTTGACCCTTGACTTATTAACATTAGTTTTTCTCTGGTTGCTGTAACTGCGTTTATGAAACACATTGGTTATAGTAAGAAAAGCCAAGAGTAAATGGGTTTAGATTATATTGGCTGATTTTTTTGATAATGACATAGTTGTCATGTTGTAGCAGGTTCATTGATGTCATCAGTGGTAATGAGTAATATAGTTTGTTATTGATCACAACTGCATATTGATGAAATAATATGAAGAGCTTTAAAAACACTTTGTATACCAGTATAGAACATCTGTACTGTTTAGACACGCAGACATCAAGAATCAGCATATGAATCTCAACAATGGTGA
>NW_015652260.1:182410-192180 GCF_001515625.1 Sinocyclocheilus rhinocerous | reverse complement strand
GTCAAGGGTCAAGAGGCAACTAAAGCAACCACTATTCACAAAAACGGTAAGTTGAAGAAAAAAAAAAATCTAAACATTAATTCTGTTTTAGATTTGATTTCATCTATGAAGTCAGTTGTAGTTCTTGTGTTTCTCTTTTCTTCAGTGATTCTGCTTGTTAACAGCAGCTGTTCATCACTAATGATCAATCAGCACTTAATTAATCACTTAATTATCTCATTAACTTTAACACTGCTTCAGTGTTACTTTAACACTCTTTTAGAGTGGGACCATATATGCTCCGAGCAGTGTTCATTTAACACTCGGGAATTTACTGTGTAAGAACAATTCATTGCCTTTGCACTGCTTTTTGACTGTAGCTCCAGCTTCAGCTTGTTCACTTTGTCAAAGTAGGGAACATGTTATGCCCAAAAGCAAAACAAAAAGACATGAACTTTCTTTTATTCCCCGTGCTTTTAAATTGTTTTATAAATGACCTTTTGTGGTGTTTTGAATATGTTATTTTTGACGCATTTCAGGTTGTGCTGCAATAACCTGGTTTGTCAAATTTAAAACTAAACTAAACCTAAACTCAGGGCTTAGATACATGAGGAGAGTAACCAGAGAGAACAGAAACAGGTGTGTGAGAGCAAGGGTCAATCCACACGTACACGGGTATTTTTATAAACTCACCCTGCGTCTCAATGTTCATACTATCCATCCTAAATAGTATGTGAGATTAGAATATGTGTGTCCCAAAGCATAGTCCCCGGAATGATCTACTATTTCAGGTCGATTTCTGAAGTGTGGGTCCGTGCACACTCTAATGGCTAAAATTGCCCACAATCCATTGCGCTTTGGCGAAGGATTCGGTCCAGAACTACAAACACGAATAAAACGCGTTAGAAAAACTACAAACGTGCCAGAGGCGCGCGATCGACGGTTAGGTAGAGAGGTTTACAAAAAGGGGGTTGAGTTACTAATAATCAACATTTAACCTGGTAAAAAATATGTATTTATTTTTATCCGTGTTATATTTCATCTGCAACAGCAATGTGAACTTTTATAAACATCATTATGCAGAAAATATGAGCAGTGTTCTCCGCATGAAAGACCCGCAACTGGCAGATCAACGAGCTACTTCTTTTCTGTCTAGTACGGTAGGAAGATAAATGAAATGAAATGCGGAGAATGTTAACTGTGACAAGATGATTGACAGGCCAGTTTACAGTGACAGGGTGCGTGTAACAGGTGCGACAGAGCGGTCCGTTAAAGACGCAGTTGTGTGACTTGATAGTATTGCCTTGTCCGAGATCTCGCGAGAGGTCACGGAAACCTTTCCAATGTAAGTTCCGGAGATAATTAGATATTACATATAATTTGGTAGTAAAACAAAGTGCTACACCTTTTATTGCTGCAATGGTAAGTAGGCTATATTTATTTTGTACATCATTTGCAACTGCTTTTTATCACTTAATTAGAAGCAATTATTTAGCAAATTAAATTGTGTCATCTGTTATAGGGACTACTGAACAGACAATTTTAAAATGCAAAGTATTTGAAATAAAAATAAAACTCTGTAAACACTTGCATTTTTACAACACTGTAAGTGTGTCCCATCAGGAAATGAAAAGTTCTACACACACTTGTGGTCTTCATGCTCACTTGAACACTTGGACCAAATACAGGAAATACGTCATAGAAGTAGTCAAGTAGTCAAGTGCAAAGACCGCAAGTGTGGGTATTTGGACAACGCATAAGTCCCAAAGCTTGCCTACTCTTCTACTACACACTCAAAAGTGTGTACTTTTTCTTCACCAAAAGAGTACATACTTTAAGGGCATAGTATAAGTAGGCACATTGAGACGCAAGAGCTTTTCCTCCATTTAAAAAAAATAATTTCGCCCACATGAAAATGCAAAAACACGCTATGAAGTACTGTCAAGAGCATGCCAAACCAACAGGTGGCGATATAACCCTAACCGTAGGCCAATGTTGGCCAATTAGAAGCCTGAAAAGTTTATTGCCAGTTGTTACCGGCGCACACTGACGTCACAAGCCAAAATCTCTGGTTTTCACAAGGCTACATGACAACACTGAAACCGGAGTTTCTGAAAATATTCACCCTGGCAGGAGTTTTCAAAAAGGTTTAGTTTCAGTGACCTGATAATGCGTTTGCATGTGGACTAACAGCCAAACCACATAGAAAAAGCAGCGGTTTTAAAAATACCGTGTTCGTGTGAGGAGGTCCTAATTAAAAAATGAGGAAACAAACTAATGCAGCAAACACAGGTATGGCAGATGGTAACAGAGAGAAAGCAAAACCAAAACAGAATTCATGTGACAGTTGTGCAATTGGAAATATAAACTGAATTAAATACTCTAATTATAAACTGGTCCTTTCAAGTAATGTTATTTAAAACATGAAATACTGCTGCATTGTTAATGAGAAAAATATACTGTACAACATCACAGCTATTCATCAGTTGTATAAATGTGTTTGACTCACCTTGGCAGATGACTCCAGCATCTTCATGATGCACACAGTCATGTTGTAATGGTCTGGGTGTCTGTCCCTTTAAGACTCTGATTCGGGGTCTCCTCTGCCCCTGCACTCGTGTGTCTATGCAGGGGGAAAACACATTGTACTTTCTATCGTTTGGTTGCACCTTCCTTTAACATTAATACATAGGTTGATGGTGACCTGCATCGTGTGTTTCGTTCTTCCATAACGCACAATAGGTTACAATGTGATCCCCATCCTCTTGACGAACAGTTTTTTAGTGTAGATTCATTCCCATAGCACTGGACATTATCCAACCATATTTGTCCAGAACCTTGTCCAAAATAGCCTGAACTCTTTGCCTGTATAACACTCCCACAGCCCAGTTCTCTACACACCACTGCCGCATCTGTAGAATCCCACAGATCATCACACACTGTTCCCCATGTTTCATTGTGGAGAACCTCCACTCTTCCAGAACAGAGGTTGGATCCATTCACCAACCTGATAGCTATAAATCACACACCCATATAAGGATTTAAGCCTCCGGCAGTCTAGCTGTTTAGTTATAGCAATTAAAGGGTTACTCTAGAAGAGAGCTTCTCAAAGTCCGGACTCCGGTCCGGATCCAGACCCGCCTCCATTTCGTATTTCAAGAGCACTAATTTCCTACTTTGATAAACTGTTAAACTTGTAAATCATTTGTTTAGTTTTTTTAATGTCTTTTTGGAGATAGTCCGAAATAAAAGCGAAGGCGAGATATTTCAAGTTTTCCTGCGTGACATTGCTGTCATGACATCCAGTGAGCATTTGACATAGCCTAATCAGGCGACACTTCACTGCTAATATGAGGTTTTTTTTTTATTACTTTGACTATGCCGGCCATTTGACTTATAGCAGTGTCCAAGTGTTTCCCATACATTGAGTTATTTGTGGCGGCCCGTCACTATATCAAAACTGACCGGAACAAATAGCTAGATTTTCCAAGAGGCTTATAGGCCTACTTCGTTGAAACATGAGCACTGCACGTTTCAAAATTAAAATGCAGTGCGGGTGTTTTTATATGAATGTATCTTTGAAAATAACCGACCGCCTTCAGAAAAGCTTCGATGTAATTTTCATTCTGTCTTTCCTGTAATGCCTGATAAAGTAGCGTTTGTGAGCAGCGCTTATTAGTTTACAGTCGTTACCGGGGAAACAGCTATATCTCCCGCTCCAACAGCGCCTCCTGCTGGCAGAGAATTAATTTGCATTTGCAAGTCTGTGAGAAACACTGGTGTCTGTCTGCAAACATAAACAAAAAGCATGCTTCAGAACTGTTTTGAGAAGGTGCTTAAGTTTTGAGCCATGAATTATTACTCTGAATTAGGCTACTACTTCTACTAGGTATTACTATCTTGTACCCTGCAATAAACATTTACTCAAACTCCCTTTTATGAGATGAAGGGGGAAAAAAAGAAAATCGGCCAAAAAAAATCACCATCATATATCGGCCATCAGCTGCCCTGATTTCTAAATATCGGCATCGGCCAGAGAAAAACCCATATTAGTCAACGTCTATTGCTGACACTTAAATTAATTGTTTTGTCACTTTTGCAAGTGTTATTAATGTATTTTGAATGCAAAGGGCACTTTATTTTTTATTTTTTTTATTAGTGTTTATTTGTTATGCATGTTATGTATGTTTATTAAAAACAAGTTTTGTAATAACCAATTGTTCTGGTCCGGACCATTGACACTGATGAAAATTCAGATTTGGACCTTTGAATGTAGAACATCAAAAGTGTGAAACAGATCCACACACACACACTGGCACAGACAGACAGGGAGGGATCAAAGGTTACATTTGAGACTGTTACTAATGAGTTGATCCCAAAGACTAAACAAAGAGAATGAAATCAGATCATAGCCAGAAAGATAAAGCCTCTGATAAAGCTTTTAACATTTGAAACATCAAGAAATCAACAAGAAATTCTATATTAAAAAATTATAATGTACAAAAATATTATATATATATATCCAAATGCAATATAATCAGTAATAAAAATAATTATTAATAGGACTATACAGCCATTTAGTGGTTAATCAATGGTATTACATTTGATATTACTTATTCCAGCGGTTCTTAATCCTGATCCTTGCAACCCGCCGCTCTGCACATTTTTTATGTTTCTCTTATCGCTTCAGAGGTTTGTTCTATTCGACCATACAGTATGTGCCCTGCGAAGTGGACTTCACAGGATATTCCGCCATGATTCCAGTTTGAAAGGAGTGTATATGTTCCATTCAAAGAGCATTAGAGTTAGCGAGACGTGACTACTATACAAATCTCATGATTATGGTTAAATAACCCTTCACACTTCTGTGGTAAGTTTTTGTCTGTGTGTAAAGATGCTGCAGGCAGTGGTGTAGCGCAAATCCATGTTCTTAAGTGAAGTAAACTTTCAGCATATTTCCTGTGTGCAGAGAGTAGAGAGCAGTGAACACTGTGTAGGGACCCTATCAATCGGAACACAGTTCATTCATAGAGCTCTCTTCCAGTGAACAGGTGATTTGAATCAGGTGTGTTAAACAAGAGGGACATGCAAAATATGCAGAGCAGGGGGTCACGGGGAACAGGATTAAGAACCGCTGACTCATTCTTTTCCATCCAGTAGCACAATTGTCAACATTTTAAAAAATACAACATATTAGAAAAAGTAAATATATCAAACAATTCTGGGCTGTGCTTGCTTTTGAGCTGGTGTGAGGTTATATGAGATTGTGCTGTCTGTATGATTTAATGATATGAAATCATATATGGTGTCAGGTCCGGCCTAAGCCTTTATGGGGCCTTAAGCAGAAAATCAAGCATTGACAATAATCAGTCGTATTGGAGGCACTGGGGGCCATTATCAGTTTTATTTGTTGTAGCTGTGTTGCTTACATCATACCAATGTCTGCCTGACATGTTTTTACCATTCTACGATTTTTAATTGTAACAGTAGCAAACCCACAAGAGTGGTCAGCTGTTAATTTGCACTTTAACATTCAAAGTCTTACAGTACTAAGAGGCTGACTTAATGTGGTGTACTGAAAAGTAACTAAATAAACCAGCAGACGATGCATTTACGGAACAGAATGTTATTTTAACAACATAAATTATAAAACACATCTAAAACAACAACTCAATCTATAACTAGCTAACTGAGGCATAATGATATTGGAATATAATAGCAAAGAACCTATAAGGTAAGGTAAATAATGTTAAGCTGTTATCAGTACCAAGTTTATGAAACAGAAGCTTATTTATATTACAAAATATATATATCCTATATTTCCTATATACCTAGGAAAATTTTACACAAGACAAAAACTTTAATCTAAAACTAGCTTAGTAAAATGTTATATTATAATCGATTTTAACCCTTTGACGTGCCGTGGTTTGGCTGGCGCTGAGCCAGAGAAAGACGCGCTCAGTGCTTTATATCACAACTGTTCAGTGTTTTCAACCACAAAGTTTATTTTAGGTTTCAGACATTTAAATAGACATTTCAATTTAGTACTAGTAACTAGCAAAAAAAGACATTCATAGTTTATTAAATACACACTGGTGTCTATGGAAAGCGGCAATAATAATCCTTTCAATTAAAATTTGATGACGTGTTTAATTCCTATAAAACATTGTGTATGTAACTTTAAAGTTTACTGCTTTTAATGTTTCTTTGACTGTACACTCCCCGACCCACTCAGAACGGTCTTGACCTACTTTTGGGTCACGACCCACCAGTTGAGAAACACTGATATAGATAATAAAAATATAGCCACATGTGGCAATTACTATATAAAAATGAAGTTAACAATGATCTAAGATTCCTTCACATACTGATTATATTAAACTTGAAACTATAATGAATTTGTATGGATTTTTATTTTTATTTTTATAAACAACCCTTAGAACCATCTACACATTTTAAACTATGAGACCAAAAAGGATTTGTTATCCTGGCTCCCTTTGGTGGACATCATTTCTCATTCTCTAGCCATTATGAATGCTGCATTTATCAAATCCTGTGATAAAGATGTAAGCAGCAACAAAAATCTTTGAAAAAAAATGTTTTGGTCTCGTACAATACTAAAGTACTTCTAATAATTCGACTATGTTGATTTCCCAAGATTTATTTGTTAATATGCTTGTCTTTATATGGGTCCAAATAAATTTGTACATTTTCTGCAGACATAAAGAAAATTGGCCATTTTGTTTTGTTCAGTGAGTTTAGCACAGAGGTTTAACATGCCGGTCTACAGATCTGCTCATTTACAGCAAAAACACCGCAGCACAATACATTACCAGCTGTAGCTGTAGTTGTGATGGATATACAGACCAAGACAACTGAAGAAAAAAAAATGAAAATGACTACAAATGAATCAACAAAATACAAAGGAATCAGCATTTGGAATACACAACTGACCAAATACAAAAATAAAACAACAAATAAAAAGGCTTTAAAAGGATTATTTTCCTGATCCATCTTTTCCACTTTCACAGTCAAATCTATTCTGTCCAAAATAACAAAAAAAAAAAAGAAAAGAAGAGAAAAAAGAAGGTGAAGGAGAAAAAAACAACACCACAAAGTTTCCGATTGGCATTCTGAAGTTTGACAGCCTCAGTTTTCAATCACATTTGTCATATAGAAAAGAATGATCAGGGGTGCGTTTCCCCGATAAGTTGTTGCGCAACGAAGGCTCTAGATCAGGGGTGTCAAACTCAATTCCTGGAGGGCCAGAATTAAATTAAACACACCTCATCCAACTAATCAAGTCCTTGCTTATTTGAAAACTACATGATATGTAAGTTGGAGCAGGGTTGGAACTAAACTCTGCAGGGCTCTTGCCCTCCAGGAATTTAGTTTGACACCCCTGATCTAAAGGTATACCTTAAAGGGATAATTCATTAATTACTCACCCTCATGTCGTTCTAAACCCGTAAGGCCTTCGTTCATCTTCGGAACACAAGTTAAGATATTTTAGATGACATTTAAGAGCTTTCTGATCCTGCATAGACAGCAATGTAACTGAAATGTTCCCCAGGCACGGACACGTAGTAATGACATCGTTAAAATAGTCCATGTGACATCAGTGGTTCAACCATAATTTTACAAAGCTACGAGAATGCTTTTTGTGCGCAAAGAAAACAAAAATAACAACTTTATTCAACAATTCTTCTCTTCCGCGTCACCGTCCGCCGCCATTGACGAGAGTACTACGACGCATGCGTGTGGTGCTGCTGACATAGAAGCCGAATGCGTTGCGCCTTGTTTACTTGCAGAGGAAAGCACGCGCATGCATCGTGGTACTCTCGTCAGTAGCGGTGGACGGTTGTTTTCTTTGCGCTAAAAAAAGTATTCTTGTAGCTTTGTAAAATTGTGGTTGAGCCACTGACGGCATGGACTATTTTTACAATATCCTTGCTACCTTTGGCCTTGAACGTGGTAATTATATTGCTGTCCGTGCAGGGTCAGAAAGCTCTTGGATTTCATCAAAATTATCTTAATTTGTGTTACGAAGATGAATGAAGGTCTTACAGGTTTGGAACAACATGAGGGTGAGTAAATAATGACAGCATTTTCATTTTTGGGTGAACTGTCCCTTTAACCACCCAGACAGCAACATAGTTTTGGCCCAGATCCGGTCCACATCTGGCCCATGTGAAATCCATGCGGGCCGGATCTGAGCCGACACTGCTTGTTGTCTGGGCAGGGGTTAAATTGGGCCGGGGCCGTCAGGGGCTGAGCCCCAGCAAAGAGGCTTACACTGGTAACTCATCAGTCCTCGTACATTTTCAACAATATAGGCTATATTTTCATGCTTTTCTCACTATTAATTCAAGCAATGATGCAGTGCAGGTGTTTTGATATGAGTGTATCTCTGTAAGGAACCGACTGTCTTCAGAAAAGTTTCAATGGCATTTTCATTTTATCTGATAAGTAACGTTTATAAGCCAGTGCTGCTTTGTGTACAGCCGTTACCAGGGAAACCGCTATTTCTGTAGTTCCAATTTGCATATTCAATAAGCTCGTCTGCAGTTTTTGTTCAGACCAATGCGAAAATCCACCCATATAATAACCCCATTTTAAATTAATATAATAGTTTATACTTCTGAAAAAAAAAAAAAAGGTTTAAAGGCTGAAATGTAAGGTTTATCATTTTATAATTTATTTTGTTTTTGTAAAATATCAGTTGTAAACCATGTTTTACAGTCATTTTACAGTTTAATACGTTACCATAGACATTACATTACCCTGCTTATACGGTATTTATTTTTAAATTAATTTTATATTTTAATTGCAGATCTTAAAAAAGGTCTTAAAATTCTTCAATTTGATTTTTAAAATCCTGCAGACAGCTTTCCACATATTGCCAGCATCTAGAATGATTTTGATCAACATTTCTGTGTTCATAGCAGAGGACTCTTTCAACTTGTTATATTTTAAAGTTTGTCAATTGATAAAATATTTTGTAGGCTTTGCATGAACAGGTGCACCCCTCGAAAGCCTGAAACCACAGAGCCCCCCACATAACAAATCCCAGTTTAACCCGTTAACCTAACCTCTCTTGCTTTTGTCTGAGACACACCTGCGGTGGAAAAGTAATGTAATTGGTGTAAGTCTGAACACTGTGTAATGCTAGTAACACCAACTACCGCAGCAAGCCTAATGCAAGTAATTTTGTCATGCAATGCATTAAATGCTAAAGTTAAATTATCATATGTTATGTCATTTTAAGTGAAAATGTAGTATAAACAATAATTTATAGGCTAAATTGAAATAACATTATTGACCTGTATTTTTTTCTAATTAAACTGTTTTTTTTTTTTTGAAAGGAAATGTTTAAAAAGGAACGTAAGAACAGAAATGTTAAATTAATTATTCTGATCTTAGTGAACTGATTGTTTTATTTATTTATTTAGCCCTGCTTATATTCATTAACAACAACAACAACAAAGACCTAAAAAAAAATACTGCTTAGACTTACACAGCATCACAGCGAAGGTGGTCTGTGCTCTTATAAAACCTGTCAAGAAATACATCGGGAAAAAAAATGAAGGAAAAAAGGTTCACATTATAAATGTTTTTTTGGGGCTGAGAACCAACTTTTAAAAATACATACTTTTATGAAGAGGAAGCCATTGTCAATTTTGACAGTCATTCTCTTTAAACAGACGCAACAGTTCTGAGGACGAGTTTCCTTTACAGTTAAAGGGGTCATATGATGCGATTTCAATTTTTCCTTTCTCTTTGGAGTGTTA
>NW_015652260.1:158046-181518 GCF_001515625.1 Sinocyclocheilus rhinocerous | reverse complement strand
ACTTTACACCACATAAACACATTGCATTACACCAAATACACAAAATAATGTTCTTTTTAGCAGCATCATATGACCCCTTTAAAGAAAAGGGAGAAAAAAGAGTTGGCACTGATGCATGACTTTCTGTTTGTTTCCTCTTTGCATCAAACACACAGAAAATTCCTGAATTTATGAATCTGTAAAATTATAACTATAAATAAGTTATAAATGAGGAAACATCCTTTATAGTCAAAGCATAATGCAATAAAGGACAAAGTGATTATCTTAGAGAATTTAAATGTTTTCAAGATGGATCATTAAATACTGTATGAAAATCCCCAAAAGCACAGTAAGAGACCAGACATGGACAAAGCACAAATGACAAATGAAAACACATCACTCATGAGAATCATTATGAGCAGAAAGATCCTCTTACCTTATATAAGTTGATATAGAGTGATCCTCAATGACATGACTGACTGCTTAACTGAGACAATAGTGCTTGTGTTTAGATGTTTATAGGCAAGTTATCTGTACACCATCATTATATGGAAATATGTCCACCATTTCCTTCTCAAATTCAAACGCAGATAATTCAAACCTAACAATAGTTCACATGTCCAGTTCCTATGAATTGTATTTTCAGTGACCTTCCTGTGTAATTCAATATCTTTGTTGTTGTTTTGTTTTTTCTCAGCTTCACAACATTCCCTTCTTAACTTCCTCAATAAGATGGTCATTTCAAGTTTCATCCATCCCTCAAATTCTTGTTTATTGATTCATGTTGTAAAAATAACAGAAAATGTGCACATATAGTTCTAAGGGTTATTTATGTTATATTTTAAATACAGAAATGCTGTGGATGATGGTTTGATTTCATATTTCAAACTAGGGTATTCCTCTCAAGTCAGAGTCAGTCTATTATGGAGCTTTTCTTTTGTGAAAAGTGAAGAAAACATGTTAAAAACAATTATTATATTTTATAATTTCGTAACACAAATGCATTAAAATAATACAGGCAAACCTAAATGTGCCGTGAACAAAAGCAAAATGCAATCTAGTCATTCATGCAAATTTTTGGTGTATTGTTTAGTTCTATTGTCAGTCACAGCATGTCGGAGAAAATGAAATGTGTATTAATATAATTATAATTTATTATAAAAACATTATTTAAAGGGGTCATATGATGTGATTTCAACTTTTCCTTTCTCTTTGGAGTGTTACAAGCTCTTGGTGCATAAAGAAGATCTGTAAAGGTGCAAAGACTAAAGTCTCAAATCCAAAGAGATATTCTTTATAAAAGTTAATTTTTGAGCAGTGTAGAGTAGGGCTTGTTGTTTGTCATTTCTCCGATCACAAATGCAGACATGGTTTTATGTTTATGCGGCGCGATGCAACGCAATGCGTAAAAAGACAGTATAAGTCATTATAATGCGTAATTATGTCCCCACTGGATGCAACAAATGCCTCGTTTATAATGGGTTTTAATGTTTTTGAATCGTTGCTACAGCCGGACAGGGCAGTTTTAGCAGTTTCTGCGATTTGGCTCTCCTTATTAATTTTTTTTTTTTTTTCATCGGATCCCATCCATAGTAAAAGGTGCAGCATGCGAAAGATTGGTGCACAAATGGCAGCTCAGGTAGGCCAAAAACACATAAGGAGAAGCGTTGGGATAATAAAATATCAGCAATCATAGACATTGCATTCGGACGAGATTTCTCAGAAGACTATTGAGTTTGCCGAAAAACAGTAGGTAATGTGTAAAAGTAGGCCTATGTCTGTGCAGTAGTGGATGAAGTACCTGAAAGCCACACTTAAGTAAAAGTACAGATATCTTACAAGAAAATGACTTTGGTAGAATAAGTTAAAGTCACCGTTTAGAATATTATTTGAGTAAAACATTTAAAGTAGGCCTATGTGATATTTATTGTACTTAAAGGGTTAGTTCACCCAAAAATGAAAATTAGCCCATAAATTACTCACCCTCACGTCATCCTAGGTGTATATGACTTTCTTCTTTCAGACGAATCCAACACCCCGCTGAGTGCCATGAAACAGCTTGAAAGATCAAAGACAATTTTTAATATAACTCCGACTGGATTCGTCTGAAAGAAGAAAGTCATATACACCTAGGATGACTTGAGGGTGAGTAATTTATGGGCTAATTTTCATTTTTGGGTGAACTAACCCTTTAAAGGTAGGGTAGGCGATTTTGGAAAGGCTTGCTACCTTTGAAAGCAAGATCTTCTTCTTCTGCTGTTTAACTGGCGGTTGGCAAACCAGTTTTGAAAGCAAGATCCCCACCCTCCCTGCGTAATCACTCTGCAAAGCCACACCTCCTCTGAAACACATGAATGCGCACAGGCAGACCAGCGACACGATGAGAGATGTTAGTGGAGCGTTGAATAAAGCGCTGTCAGATTACCTCATGTCTCATTCACCGCTGAGAAAACATCACAGTGCAAAACGCAAAATATTACAATAATAGCACCTTTCATTTTTGCTGGAACGTGCTGATAACATATCTTGTCTATGCAAACAGGGTGCGCAGAGGTATGCAAATACATTTTGACAGGCTGGCCGGACAGCCTATCATAATGTTTGGACCGAACATTCTTCTTCTTCTTTGGTTTTTATTTGGCAGTTTGCAAACGAAGTACATCACCGACATCTACTTGACTGAGGTGTGAACTCATTGGGATATCACATTTTATATAATCTACTGAGTAAAAAAAAAAAAAAAACTAAATCCTGTTTACAAGCTGAGTTTCTGTCAGAAAGGTCATGACAGCCTTAATTATAGATTAAGCTCAATCCATTATTTGATGTTATTTAAATGTCTTCCTTTCTCCACCTGATCCCATGTATCATGCCACATTTTATTAGTATTGTCTTTAACGATAACTTTAATTTCTGATTTACTAAGTGGTAGTTACATATCTATGTGTTCTGTCTTCAGGACTTCTTTTGCCAACCTATCCACCTTTTCATTTCCCTTAATACCCACATGCGCTGGAACCCACGTAAACTGTGTATACATTTTTTGTTGAGTTAGTCTAAAAATTAATTGATTTATTTCATCCAAAATATCTTGTCTACATATACAGATTTTCCACTCTGGATACCTAACAATGAGGACATGGAATCTGAGCAGATGACTAGGCCTATTTTATACAGCTTAACTTCCTCTACCCACTGTAGTGCTAAAATAATGGCCACTATTTCAGCTGAGAAGACTGATAGGTGATCTGAAATTCTTTTTTGGATGTTAATACTGTATTTTGAGATGAATACAGCTGCACCTGTTTTGCCAGTTATCTTTGGATACATCTGTGTATATCTGTATTGTATCTTCATACCTGGTTTCTATACTGTTGAATATTTTGATATATGCCAGATTTTACAGTGTCTTTTATTTCCATATTTACTATACACTGTTAACCCTTACTGTAGAAAAATGGCCAAATTCTGACAGTAACATACCACTTTCTATAAAAACAGTAATATACTGTAGAAAACAATGCATTCTGGGTAATATTGGTAATTTTGAAAGCAGCCTACAGGAATATACTGTGAATTAACAGAGCTCAAAGTAGGCACTCAGAGGTTGTGTTCAAAATCACACCCTATACCCTCATTCACTATTCCTTACATTAGTTTACTTGACCGAGTGAATGAAAGAAAGTGAGTGAATTCAGACACTGATGAACACCTGATGATAACAAGCAGAATCACTGAAGGACAGAGAAACAAGAACAGAAAAAAAACAGGCAGAAACACAAGAACAACAACTGACTTCCAGCTTCAGCTTTAACACCCTTCCACACTGAGTGTGAAACCAGTTTAGTTTTATTGAAAATCGCGAGAGGCAAAAGGTTACGTTTAAGTCTAATAACATTGGTTAATGGAAACGCCGTCATTTCGCAATACTTTTTTATCGACATTTATAAAATATCGCCAAAGTTTTGCGCAAATCTGTAATGGAAACGCGCCTACTGAAGGACAGAGAAACAAGAACAGAAAAAAGAGAAACAAGCAGACACACAAGAACAACAACTGACTTCCAATTTCAGCTTTAAGACCCTTTCACAGTGAGTGTGAAACCAGTTTAGTTGTGTTGAAAATCACAACAGTTTTATTGAAAATAATAAAGTTTGTAGTTACCGTTACGGAGATCAGTGTTTGCTTTAGTTGTGCCCTTGAACCTTAACGCTTACAATGAGACATTTTCTGTCTGCTGTAACTGTGTGTTCAAAAAGCACATTTCTTATGGTATGAGATGAACTGGGTCAAAGGATATTGAATATATTATGATGATGCTAGAGTTATGGTGGACTTATCTGAATCTCTGACCTCGTTTGATGTTTAATTTAGTTTAATGGGTGTTTTAATGTTGTTCAAGGCTATTGATTGAACATTGTTTCAATAATCATTAATTTACAAGATTTTTTTTTTAAAGTTTTGAATTCCAGCTTCACTTAGATACTCACAGACATCAACAATCAACACAGGAATCTCAACAATGGTGACAGACGTTTCATGCCGCAATGCATGCTGGGTGTTTTTGCTGTAACAAATGTGCTTTGTAAACACACGATTAGAACAGCCAGAGAAATAACTGATATTAAAAATTCAAGGGTCAGGAGTCCAACTGAAGCAAACACTGACCACCAAAACAGTAATTCAGACCAAACATTTTCAATAAAACACAAACATCTGAAACTCTGCTAATTCTCAATAAGAGCTTCTGTAGACCTATGACAGAAATAAAGTCAAACTGGTGAGTAATCAGTGTAACAATGTGTAATGGCTGGAAGTCAGTTGTAGTTCTTGTGTTTCTGCTCGTCTCTTTTCAGTGTTCTGTTCTTGTTCCTCTTTACTTCAGTGATTCTGCTTGTTAACAGCAGGTGTTCATCACTAATACTCAGCAATTACTTACATATTCACTTAATTATCTCACTGGAACCCTGCTTCAGTGTTACTTTTTCTCTTTGTAGTGTGGATACTGCAGGATTTTCCTGTGGGGTTGAAAGGGTTAAATGTGTAAGATAAAAAGATACACCCACAAAATGTATTTTAACGGTAATAAACTGTTAATTAATTTTATGGCAAACAAACTGTAAAACAGTAATACACTGGCAGCACTGCACCTTTCTGAACTTCCTATAGGAGAGATCTGTTAGTGTTTAATGTTCTGTTGGGATTTAAAGAGTTTCTGGTTGTCTGAGGTTTGTGAGGTTACCGTTGTGCTGAAGAGTAGAGCCTGTGCTTCAATCCAGAAGAAGCCGAAGAAACCCTGAAAATATGATTCATGTTGTTTGTTTAAACGCAGTAGCTGTGTAGTTGCTGATGCAGTGAAAATCTCTTCGCTACCTCCAATCGCACATGCATAGGTGCTTAGGTTAACTAGCTGTTATCTGCAATAAATTTAATTTGGATATTTTGATGGTTATGTTTCATTCAGTTATTTTTACTTTGAGATATATTATTTCAAGTGAAATATGTTCAAAGTATTAATATGTTCACGTTAAAAAATATTCGTTTATAAACTGAATTGGCAGTTGGCTAATTTGAGGAAGTTGGTTTCTAGAAATGAAGAGTTTTAATTTAATCCATGGTATTTTTTACAGTAAAATACTGTAAACTAGACTACAGTAAGTAACTACACAATTAACAGTTAATTACTGCAACAGTGTTGCCAGTATTTTACCATTAGTTTGCAATGCAATGTTTTAGTGTAGATGTTTCACCTACAGTAACTAGCTGGCCCCCCCTCCTCCATCCAAAGCTACTAATATTGATTCGGCCATACTGCCAACATTTTCAAGTACCTTCTTTGCAGGATGTGTTGTATCATGCCCATGCAGATTTGTCCAGTAGACATTGTTAGTTAGAGCCGTCTAATCTTTAATGGCATCTCTCCTACTTCTACTTGTATTGAGGCTACAGGTGACATTTTGAAAGCTCCACAACACAACCGCAGGGCCATAGCCTGCACCCTGTCCAAAACTGTCAGTATAGTTTTAGCTGCAGAATTATACACTATACACCCATAATCAAAAACGGAGCGAATTAAGGCTATATAAATTTGTTTCATAGATGTACCTGATGCACCCCATCTATATCCTGATAAACATTTTTGTATATGTATTCCTCTCTTGCACTTATCTATAATTTTTTGAATATGGATTTTAAAAGTACGTTTAGTATCGAACCATACCCCTAAATAGCGTATAACCCTTTCTTGCTTGAGTGGCTGTCTATACAGTTTGATATCTAGTCTAGGATTTACCTTCTTTTTAGTGAAACATATATATTGCATCTTTTCCACAGATACACGAAAGCCCCACTTATATGACAAATTTCCAACCTGATCTATTGCTTTCTGCATTCTTGCCTCCATTATACCAATGTCACGACCCCTCACCCATAATGCCCCATCATCTGCATATAAGGCTTTACTCATTCTCTGTTCAACTCAATAAAAAACATCATCAATAATTATATTAAACAATACTGGGCTACTACTGCCAACATTTTCAAGTACCTTCTTTGCAGGATGTGTTGTATCATGCCCATGCAGATTTGTCCAGTAGACATTGTTAGTTAGAGCCGTCTAATCTTTAATGGCATCTCTCCTACTTCTACTTGTATTGAGGCTACAGGTGACATTTTGAAAGCTCCACAACACAACCGCAGGGCCATAGCCTGCACCCTGTCCAAAACTGTCAGTATAGTTTTAGCTGCAGAATTATACACTATACACCCATAATCAAAAACGGAGCGAATTAAGGCTATATAAATTTGTTTCATAGATGTACCTGATGCACCCCATCTATATCCTGATAAACATTTTTGTATATGTATTCCTCTCTTGCACTTATCTATAATTTTTTGAATATGGATTTTAAAAGTAAGTTTAGTATCGAACCATACCCCTAAATAGCGTATAACCCTTTCTTGCTTGAGTGACTGTCTATACAGTTTGATATCTAGTCTAGGATTTACCTTCTTTTTAGTGAAACATATATATTGCATCTTTTCCACAGATACACGAAAGCCCCACTTATATGACAAATTTCCAACCTGATCTATTGCTTTCTGCATTCTTGCCTCCATTATACCAATGTCACGACCCCTCACCCATAATGCCCCATCATCTGCATATAAGGCTTTACTCATTCTCTGTTCAACTCAATAAAAAACATCATCAATAATTATATTAAACAATACTGGGCTACATACACTCCCCTGGGGTGTACCATTTATTAAGTAGGTGTTTGATGATTCCACTCCTATTCTGACCTCAATAGTTTTTTTCTTTTAAAAAGTCTCTAATCCAATTGAACATCTTACCACCCATTCCCATTTTATTTAATTTAATCAATGGCCCCTCCTTCCATAACATATCGTATGCCTTTTCCATGTCAAAAAATGTTGCCAAGACAAACTCTTCATTTACATGCGTTTTCCGTATTTCATTCTCCAAACAAATAATAGGATCCATAGTTGTTCGTCCTTTACGAAAACCGCTCTGATAAGGGGAGAAAATTCCTCTTTTTTTCTATTTCGTATACTAATCTTTTAGTTATGGTTTTCTCCGTGAGTTTGCAAAGGTTAGATGTCAAAGCTATTGGTCTATAACTTTTAACTTCTGTTTTATCCTTACCAGGTTTTCCTACAGGAATTATTACTGAGTGATTCCAAACAGCAGGTATTTTTGGACCGAACATTTTGATTGGACGACCATTTTATGGTCCTACGCCTTCCATGGACAATATAGTATGTTTCTTAAGTTAATTCTTTTTCTCCTGTTTTGGGGTAAGTTAGGTAGTTAAGGAAGTGTTATTGTCTTTTTGTTATTTTTATTTTCCCCTATGTTAGGTAAGTTAGATTTAAAATTGAGTAAGATACTGTTTTCTTTGTTATTTTGGCTATGCCCCCTCCTGAAGCCTTTTTGCTTTGTTTCTGTTGTTCCTTTATGTAATAAATTGAATTTGTAGTGGATCTTTTAGTGGTTGGCAGTGTTCTTTAGGACTGGGATGAGAGGCTCAATGTGGACTTTCCTTTCATTTTGTTACGTATTCCACAATTCCCCTAGATTAATTACAAAACAGGATCGTAACACTTGTGATGAATATGTAAGCATGTTTATTATTAAACCCTTGACTGTGATAATATTATCATCACCATACATGTGTAAGAAGACATGATTTTGATTAAAATCTACCAATCATTGTACATATTTACTAAGAACTCAATAATGCTGAAAAACTGAAAAGAAGCATTCATAGATTTTTTTTTCCCTTAATGATTAATATCAAGAAAATAATTACAAAATCACACTAAATATTCTTGTACAATAATAGAGACAATTAAAGCAAACATAAATCACTCGAGGAGACTAAAGTACAGGATGAGTCAATGACCTCTACCAAGAAAAAAAAAAACAAATAGTAAAAGACAATCAAAAACACAATTGATTAACATCAAAATTGATTAAAATTGATGTCCGGTTAATGACTATTATTTATAGACAGGAGCACGGATTTGCCTGTAATATGTATCTACTTTAGTTGTACATGTATTTAACTGTATAATAATGACACTTCTCTCATTTTCCACTGATGATGTGGTCCTCAGTGTTGTTTTCGTCCACTGCAAAGACATCTGAAGAACTTCCTGTACTGCTGCCTGACCTGGACAAGAACGAGACGAGAGGAGTTGAGTGACTTCATGAGATCAATTTAACCTCTGAAACTCATGAACCAGAATGAGTGTGTTTATATTAACCAGGTAGGAAAAAGTGTTTATAAAAAGTCAGATTTGAAAAAAAGCACCATATGACCCCTTTAAGTAAATACTTTTCTTCCATATACTGTCTCTGGTGAAATGGTTTACCTGTGGTTGAACTCATTACTGAGGACAAGAAAAGAAAGCCAAAATTTCAAGTATGAAAGCTGAAAGAATGTCGTGAACACACACAGTAGTTCTACCTGGCACGTCACTAAACAGGGTAGGAAAGGCATACAGTAATTCAATTACGTCTTTAGACTGTTCATCAGTCAGATGAGAAAGGAAATGTGAAAGATTTTGCAGAATAGCAGAATTCTTCAGACGAGTAGAGAAAACTGGAACATCACTGTTCGTCAAGCCATCCTCCTCTAAGGAGTAATTTGCCACTACACCCACAGTGGCAATAGAGGCAGGCAGCGGAGAACACTCAGTCTGTTCTGTAGTCACTTCAGAGTGAGTTCTGTCTACATAGCTTTTAAGCCTATTTACATGACACACACGGCTCTTACATTTCCTGTCAGGAGTAGCAATAAGAAAGTTGGTGTCATTTAACTTCCTTTCAACCAGGTATGGACCAGAGAATTTTGCATGTGAAATAGAACCGGGGTTTGGAAGTAGAACCAACACGGGATCGCCAGGGCAAAAGTCTCTATATACAGACCTCCTGTCAAAATGCACCTTCATCCTAGTCTGAGCAGTGGAAAGATGAAGTTTGGCAAGACTTTGGGCTTTGTGCAACCTCTCACGGATAGAAGTGACAATCATCGACAGGAACGGATTTAGAACTTTGATTCAGCAATTGTTCACTTAACAACTTTAGAGGTCCACGAACTGTATGGCCAAACACCAGTTCAGAGGGGCTAAAGCCAAGGGACTCTTGGGGCTTCCTCTCTTATCGCAAACATCAGGAAAGGAAGACCCTCGACCCAATCTTTCCCAGTTTCCACACAATAACAACGCAGCAGGTTTTTCAAGGTTTGATAATCTTTCGAGTGCCCCTTGGGACTCAGGGTGATATGCAGTAGACATTTGGTGACTTATGCCAAGTGTTTCGAGAGCCTGTTTAAAAACTCTAGAAGTAAAGTTTGACCCTTGGTCACTCTGAATTACTTTTGGCAATCCAAAAGTAGTACAGAACTTTAACAATTCTTTCACAACACTCTTGGCTTTCAAAGTACGTATTGGAACAGCCTCAGGGAAGCGAGTTGCAGCACACATTATGGTCAAAATGTATTGGTGTCCTGATTTGGCTTTGGGCAGTGGTCCAACACAGTCAACAATTAAGCGTTCGAACGGGTCACCCACAGCTGGAATAGGGCACAGGGGTGCTGGTGGAATTTTCTGATTGGATTTACCTGCCATCTGGCATACATGACATGACTTACAGAATCTGGACACTGCTGATTTAAGACCAGGCCAGAAAAAGTACCTAGTAATGCGCTGGTAGGTTTTTGTTATACCTACATGACCAGACAGTGCGTTTTCATGGGCAAGTTTCAAGACGTGTTGCCAATAACCAGCAGGTAAGACAATCTGTCGCACTTCCTGCCAGCCTAACTCCTCTTGCTGGGGCTTCCACCTACGCATTAACAATCCACATTCCCAGAAGTAAACCACCCCTGAACCAGATGCATGGGTAGCCAATATACACTTGGCTAGGGAAGGGTCTGTTTTTTGTGCTGTAGCTAAGTGTTCTCGGTTTGCCTTCAGTGGCGTTTCAGAGCTTAACTTCTCAGAGGCTACAGCAAGGTCAGGGTCAGAAATTATAGACAGGACACACTCCACAGAGTTAGGATCCTTAACCAGAAAAGAATTTGAGAGATCCACCAGCTCCTCAAATTTCTTTAACGGCACAAGCGGGAAATGCAGAGGGGAAATTCACTGCCAAATCAGGTTTGTTTGTAGTACTAGGTTTATAGGATACAACTGGCCTAGGGAAGACTGTGCCACCCGCTAGGTCATTCCCCAGAATCAGATCAACCCCCTCAACAGGTAACTGTGGGCGCACAGCTAAGCTGACCGGGCCGCTCACAATGTCAGACTTCAGATACACCTTGTGAAGTGGCACATTCGCACAGTGCATATTAATTCCACGAATTAAAATGTCGTTACCGGTAAATGAGTCAGCCGAAAAAGGCAAGACGTCTGCCGATATGAAGGACTGGGCTGCACCCGTGTCACGCAAGATTGTTATTGATTTAACGATAGAATCGGGAGATAGATAAACTGTGCCTTCAAATAAGAAAGACTGATAACTCTCTTCACTAAGAGCTCGCATTACGCAAGGTCTGTACCAGTGCTACATTTTTGGGCTTGGAAGCCACTCTTTTCTGTTTCCAAGCCTTACAGTCTGCAATCAAATGGTTCGGATCAAGGCAGAAGAAACAAACGTGCCTTTAAAAAGTTTTTCGCAAATCTGTAATGGAAACGTGCCTACTGGCATTCTTTGTCTGTTTAAATGTACATTTTTGACAGTTGGAGTTTGAATAGGTTTGGCTCATTTGAATATTCCATCACAGGAAAGAAAATGGAAGAGTAAGGAGCCGTTCACACAGAACGCGTTTTCCCATTCCAATGCGCTACTTTTCCATTGTTTTTCTATGTAAACACATGCTTGACAGACGTGCATGACCATTGCGCTCGCGTCTTTTGCAGCGCCTCGCACATGAGCACCGCGTTTTTAAGACGCCGTTTCAAGTTAAAAGAATTTCAACTTTTACACACAGCGCCACTCATCAAAGTTAGTTCCAAAACAGTGGCCCAATCAGAAGACCCCGGAGGCGGGGCAAGTGTTGCGAGCGAGCTTTTGTTTACAGTAGCAAGTTGGCATGGAAAATGTTTTTTTTTGATGGCAACATGGCAGAGAAGGCATTCTGCACTGCGCTTTTTAAAAAACTATTCTTAAGTGCTGTGTCTCACGTTTTTAGATGCAAAGACGCGTTCTGTGTGAACGGCCCTCTACTATGCAAATGCCAGAATCAGATCAACCCCCTCAACAGGTAACTGTGGGCGCACAGCTAAGCTGACCGGGCCGCTCACAATGTCAGACTTCAGATACACCTTGTGAAGTGGCACATTCGCACAGTGCATATTAATTCCACTAATTAAAATGTCGTTACCGGTAAACGAGTCAGCCGAAAAAGGCAAGACGTCTGCCGATATGAAGGACTGGGCTGCACCCGTGTCACGCAAGATTGTTATTGATTTAACGATAGAATCGGGAGATAGAGAAACTGTGCCTTCAAATAAGAAAGGCTGATAACTCCCTTCACTAAGAGAGCTCGCATTACGCAAGGTATGTACCAGTGCTACATTTTTGGGCTTGGAAGCCACTCTTTTCTGTTTCCAAGCCTTACAGTCTGCAATCAAATGGTTCGGATCAAGGCAGAAGAAACAAACGCGCCTTTAAAAAGTTTTTCGCAAATCTGTAATGGAAACGTGCCTACTGGCATTCTTTGTCTGTTTAAATGTACATTTTTGACAGTTGGAGTTTGAATAGGTTTGGCTCATTTGAATATTCCATCACAGGAAAGAAAATGGAAGAGTAAGGAGCCGTTCACACAGAACGCGTTTTCCCATTCCAATGCGCTACTTTTCCATTGTTTTTCTATGTAAACACATGCTTGACAGACGTGCATGACCATTGCGCTCGCGTCTTTTGCAGCGCCTCGCACATGAGCACCGTATTTTTAAGACGCCGTTTCAAGTTAAAAGAATTTCAACTTTTACACGCAGCGCCGCTCATCAATGTCAAAGGAGGCGCTCATAGTGGCTGTGTCCGGATACCCTGAATTATACCCAGTGCAATTATTTTATTTTTTTCCACGTCAAAACCTGTAAATATATAGTTCAGTCATGAAACTCTAGATGGCGCATTCTGACGGGGTGTTAACATAACTGATATTCAGAGAGTTAAACGACTTGGCACAAGCTGATTGGTTCATGCTGCATATGCAGCCAATGAGCTTACTGCCTTGCATTTATATGGGTGGCTAGCATTAACTTGAGATTCCTGCAGCGCGCTTTCAGAGTTCTCTGAAACCCTCCACCTTCCCCAGCTCCACCTGTATAGATCTGCTACGGGGTTATTTTATATGCTATTTGTGCAGCAGCAGTATGTCTTAAATACTCATGGCACCGTATCGCCATATGCACTGGCAGTAGCAAGTTCCTGTACTTGCTTTATACGCAAAGACGTGTTGTGTGTGAATTGCCCCTAAGGACCCGTTAACACAGAATGGGTTTTTTGCAGTGAGAGGCACCTTTTTTAAATTGTTTTCTATTGGCAGTGAGCGTTTTGTATGCTGTTTATGCGCCCCGAACGCCTCGCGCTTTTGTAGGAGCGCTCTGAGAACCTGAAGATTTTAAAAAATCAACTCTGAGCGGAAAAGCATGCAAAGTCATTTTATCCATTGTCCAATCAAATGAATGGAGAGGCAGGCCTTCCGTTGTGGTGACCGAAGTTTACAGTTGCTTAGAACGTCCGGAGACTGTAATGGAGGATAAACTTGTCTCCTGCGTGTTTGTACACCTCTCACCCTCGATCAAGGTCAGAGCAAGCGCCCTCTGCTTGTCCATTTTTTTTTTACTATATGGCTGGCTAGCATTCACTTGAGATTCCTGCAGCGCGCTTTCAGAGTTCTCTGAAACCCTCCACCTTCCCCAGCTCCACCTGTATAGATCTGCTACGGGGTTATTTTATATGCAATTTGTGCAGCAGCAGTATGTCTTAAATACTCATGGCACCGTATCGCCATATGCACTGGCAGTAGCAAGTTCCTGTACTTGCTTTATACGCAAAGACGTGTTGTGTGTGAATTGCCCCTAAGGACCCGTTAACACAGAATGGGTTTTTTGCAGTGAGAGGCACCTTTTTTAAATTGTTTTCTATTGGCAGTGAGCGTTTTGTATGCTGTTTATGCGCCCCGAACGCCTCGCGCTTTTGTAGGAGCGCTCTGAGAACCTGAAGATTTTAAAAAATCAACTCTGAGCGGAAAAGCATGCAAAGTCATTTTTCCATTGTCCAATCAAATGAATGGAGAGGCAGGCCTTCCGTTGTGGTGACCGAAGTTTACATTTGCTTAGAACGTCCGGAGACTGTAATGGAGGATAAACTTGTCTCCTGCGTGTTTGTACACCTCTCACCCTCGATCAAGGTCAGAGCAAGCGCCCTCTGCTTGTCCATTTTTTTTTTACGTTTCTGCTAATATGACAGTTTACTTAACAGCAAACCAAAGTTTCTAGAGCGCTCATGCTATAATCCTTGATTAGACTGACAGGACAGCTGATTTGATGGTTGCCTAGCAACATTTTAAAAAACTGCAGTGCACTGCTCTTTTCTAAATTAAAAAAGGCAGTGCGGTGCGCCTCGCTTTTTCAAACCTGAAAAACTCGTTCTGTGTGATCGGGGTCTAACATATTAAATAACTCCCTCTGACGTTCCTCACTGAAATCACAGATTGCCAAAATAAGAACAGAACTTCCATTAAAAACAACTGTAATATTACTTCATATCCAGAATTCAGATGCAAATTGAGTAAATGTCTGACCTCATTATTGAAGACACAGTAGATCAGGAAGATGAAGGTTCCCTGCTGGGAGTTCAAGATCAGGAAGAGGATCTCCAGCACCTTACTGACATCAGTGAAGAAACCCAGAATCCAGGAGCAACCAAGAACCACAAACTGAGCCAGTGTTTTAAACGCCATGATCCTGCAGAGAAAGAGAGAGATATTTCCTGTGTCTTTACTGACTGTAAATGTGGTTTTCTATAGAGTGATTAAATCATAATGTTACTTGGTTTGTTTTATCTGTGAAACTTCAGCGTTGAGAGTTTTGAGAGTTGAGTTCAGACTGATGACGATCTTGATGAAAAGAATCATGTTCAACTGCAAAGTAGAAGAGTAATTAATCACCTTGTTTTCCTTTTAGAATGAATCAAAGTCTTTAGAAATAAGAAATGCATTTACTGCTAGTATGACGCAAACAGGACCCAGAAAACTCCAGATGAAGCCTTTATCCATTTTAATCCAGCAGCTGTATGGGGGGGGGGGATGCAAAATAACCGAATGAATTTGTCTGGTGAAATATTACAGATTTTAATCTTGTGCATGACATTAATACAGCCTGTGTCAGAGTTTTTATCGGATAGTTGAAATGCCACAAAATCCCCAAACTAATTTCTTTCTTTCTAACCAAATTAACTTAAAACAACAACTCACTGTTCGCTGCCGTAGTCTTCAGGAACCAGACCGACAGACACACACACCACAACCAGAGCAACCACATATCCAATCACACACAGGAATCCACTGCTAAGCACCTCCCTCTTTTTGGAGCTGATCTGTGATAGGTTCTTCACACAGATGAAGAGCAGCACAGCTTCAATGAACATCCACACAAAGCCGGAGAGAAAGAGGAAGTGCAGAAGGCCTGAGATCACGGCACACAACACCTGGAGACCATGAGAGACGGTTATGATGATTCTCAGTGAGGCTGTGCTGAGCTGTAGGGCTCCTTCATCATTCTCACCTGCTGACGCCGTATGAGGCTCAGGAACTGCTGTGTGAGCAGAAACAGAAGGTGAGCCAACAGAAGACTGATGCAGATGTTGATTCGAGCCACATTATTCACTCCAGGACTCCACTGACAAAGGGCAAAGGTCAACAGGGCCAAACTGAAGAACACCAGCCCCACGATCACACACACCAAATTCAACAGCTCCATCAGTGAGTCGCTCTGAGAAAACATGAGAGAACATGAGTGCCAAATCTGTGCTGTTCTTCAGTGTTCACTAGAAATATTCGGTACCTCTGACTGACGGCTGGTTTGCATGATGAGAGCGAATGTCGACAGATGATCACAGGAACACACAGTGTAGCTGCTGTTGGTCTTTAAAACAGAACAACCATCTACAATCCACTCGCTGATATTCCAGTACACACAGGACAGAGAACCACTGGGATCAAACTCCTGCAAAAACAAGAAGAAAATATCAGAACACTGAATATTAGATGTTTTCAGATGTTCATCAGTGCTCTGATAAAACAAAAGCACATTTGAGTCTCTCACTCTGATGTGTTTGAGGGTGAAGTTGACTGGTTTGGTGAGTTTAGTGTTGGTGGTTTTGGGAAGAGTAGCTGAGATCACAGTAGACATCATGGTGTTAACCATGTCTTTTGATGTGTTGAAGAAGTCTGGCTTCAGTAGATTCTCCATCGTGTTGTAGCTCATGAAAGCCACAGCAGCTGATCCTGTGAGACAGAAACAGAAATGCAATACTAAAACATTATGTAAATGTGGTTTAGTAGTAATGCTCTGAAGTCCCTTTTTAGGATTTCTTTTTTAAATCACACCAAAATATTTGACATACTTTCATTGTTATTCTTGGCGATCCCAATGAGATCGATGTCCACAGAAGAATTTGTCGTGTCGAGTCGAGGGATTTTATCTACGGTGACATTTGGTCCAACCATGAAGACTTGACCCTCTGGTTTAGAAAACATGCAGTTATGGACTTTTAAATTTTTGTTTAATTTTTGTTTACAATGTTAATAGCAAAGTCAATCTGCACAAAGGGTAAGTTTAAGTTTAAATAATAATAATTACTAATTACAGCATTAGTAATGAATTACTAATTACAGCATCAATGTAGTATTTAAATTACTTTTCTAATTACTCTTTCTGAAAAGTAATTTAATTATTCACTAAGTAACTTATTTACTCAAATCGTTACTAACTTCTGTACTTCATAAAATCACCAAGACGCATTTGACATGAAACATGGAACAGTTTAGCCTTTTAGCTTAATTAAAACAATTGTAATGCTTTTATCAGATTTAACCTTCTTTAGTTAACAAACTAAATTACTCTGCAAAACATCTAAATAACGCAAAAGCTTAAGAAAAATTAAACATCACATGTATCAAGCTGTAAACTAAAATTTTCAAAGCAAGTACAATATATACAACAAGTACAAGTAAGTACAATATAACAAATGTAATAAAACGTTGCCTATATATCTGTATGTATATCATATTTCCCTTTACTTTCAGTTTGGCAATATAGTTTAGAAAAAGCCCATCTAGTATGCTATGCATATAAGTTTAAGTAAAATAACAGTTAACCCTAACACGTTAACTTGTGTAATCATCATCTTTGTCCACCATCTGCCATATTTGTTCTCCAGAAGTTATGACCGATAGAAATGTGTTTGTACTCCTTTCAATTAAAGGGGTCATTAACTGCATTTATTATTATTATTATTTTATAATGTTCTGAGGTTCACTTATAATGTTAGTGTGATTTTACATCAAACATTTTTATATCCTGTTTTTGAGCCTCTCTGCAGAACAGTCTGTTTTTTATAGGAGGGGCGCATTCAAGACTCGCAAGTAAACGCCCACTACTGTGATTGGCTACCAGTTTCTCTCATTAAAATAACAGATGGATACTGCTGTGACATATACTGAAAACAACAAAATTATGAAAATTGTTTAAATATTAGCTTCTATGAGTCTAGAGCTTGCTTGTGGAAGTTTGAAAGGGCACCTTGTGAACTTAAATTCACAAGAATGCAAAAATTGTAAATTCCCACATCTCTTGAAAATCAAATTAGGAATCCAGAACCAAACTGAATTCCCCTTCAAACTAATTTTTTAGCCCAATTTTTTTTTCTTTTTTTAATGGTGTAAGGCAGAGGTCCCCAACCACTGGGTCACGACCCACTACCGGGCCGTGGAAGAATTGCTACCGGGTCGCAAGAACGTTCTGGGAAAAATAGATATGACACTCTGTTATTTATTTATGTTAATGATTGTTCTAATTATTCTGTATTTTCATTGTATGCAATTGATATGGAGTAGAAATTTGACAATTTCATTTTAAATAAGTAAATGAAAGCTGCTTGCTCTGATCTGTCACATATTAGGAGTTAAATGGATCGCAGTTGTTCCGTAATACGTAGCCTACGGATGAGACCCTACCATTCGGCACGCACGTGATTCGCAGATTAATTTGCCAATTTACACGTACAAGCAATTTTAAACTACAAGAAGAAGAAACGAAAGAGAACTCAATTTGTTACTCACGCGCTGTTCTCGCACACAATCAAAGCGTGCACAAGCATAGAGATGTGTTTCAGACAGCGCGGAAATACAGAGTTGCGTATACATACACATAAAATTAGCCTATGTCAAAAACCCTTCACGGCATTGTCATTCTCTGTGCTTTAAATATTTTTTTTCTTGCTTATCCGAAAAAGTAGTCCGATCTGTGGCTCAAAAAAAAAACAATATAATGCGTTGAACCACTATATAATGTTATTATAATATATAATAGCCTAAACATATATATATATATTTTATTTTTTATTATTATTTTTTTATTAGGCTATATACACTCCACATCCCCCCCCCACGGTTCTCTCCAGACTGGACTATTGTAATGCCCTCTTGACAGGTCTTCCCGCATGTACTATCAAGCCTCTGCAACTGATCCAGAATGCAGCAGCGAGAGTGGTCTTCAACGAGCCGAAGAAAGCCCACATCACACCTCTCTTCATCAGTTTCCACCGGCTGCCAATAGCTGCTCACATCAAATTCAAGGTACTGATGTTTGCCTACAAGACAACCACTGGCTCTGCACCAATATACCTTGATATCAATTTGACGTCAAATGATAGTCAAGACTTGATCAAGATGCTGTATAACATCATTTTAAGGTCAGTTTGGATAGCAATTTCTTCCAGTGGTAATTGGGTGAAAATAGGAAGTTATTAACTCACACTGAAATTGGTTTAATGTATATGCAGGCCAATGTGTTTGACATTCAGTTTACATCAAATCAATGTCATGGTTTAGATGTCAAATGGATGTCATATGGACATCACATTGACATAAATTATTTGTGTGTTTGAGCCTCAAACAGCATCCATTTGCCTCATCTCCTTTTGAAACGTGTCCCAGTGGGCAAATGATATTCAAAAGACCTGAAATTGACTTCAAACATTGACATCAAAAAACAGGTCAAATATCCAAATCAGACTGACGTGAAAAACGTGATGTCCATTTGACATCCACACAGTGATGTCCATTCGACCACCATCCCTGATCTTGAGAAGACATCAAATTGACATCAAACATTGATGTCAAAACACAGATCAAATATCCAAATCAAAACCGACGTCAGAAACTTGATGTCCACTTCATATCCACACTATACCTTTGTAATGCCCAGTGACAAAGCTTTCTCTGCTGTTTAACACCACATCTGTAGATGGCGCTATGCTAGTGAAGGGGGAGCCTAAAATTAAATGTGACCTCATGTCCAGCTCATGTGGGTACATGTGTTGACATCTCATGAAACCGCTTGTTTGTGTAAGAGCTTAATCCATGGCACACCGCTATTTCACTTGGTAGTTGTACTCCATTTTGCAATTAAAACTCGTTTCGCAGCTGCACTGTCCATATATCTACAGCCCAATGATTTCTGTGATGTGGACAACGCAGAAGGAACCGTAGAATCCAAGCATAAAACCAGAATTCGCTGTGTAATGTGTAATGTCACGGAATTTGCCTTAAACAATCAGGAAGTAGCGCTACAAAGCTAATCTAATTCAGATCGAGATATGGACTATTGATTTTTGTTCGCAATCAGAATAGGGGAGTTTCTTTTTCAATTTACATTTGCATTATTGATTTCAAGTTTACTGAATAAAATTATCTTTCACTGCATTGCTTTTGTGTCATTATTTTGGTGGTCGAAAGAACATCAGTGAGTGGATGTGAAAAGGACATGAAGTTTTTGATGTAAGTTTGATTTAGATTTTTGACGTCAATGTTTTAATGTCAATTTGAAGTCTTTTCAACATCAAGGTGCCCACTGGGATGTGGCTCTTTTTTCTGGTCACATTCAATTATATACCTTCAGATGTTCAATTTAGATTTTAAATTAAATTAAATATTGATTCATAGCCAACAGAACTGTTGAAATTATTTACAGTATGTAACGCAAGTACATTCTAACTAACTGTAATTACCTAAAAATGAACAGAATAGCTTAGGCCTGCTTTACTTTTTTTCAGCGGATAAGTAATTTATTTCAGTAACGCATACATACAATCATACATTACGCGTTACACTCAACACTGACTGACACCAAATAATTGTTGAAGAATATGCATGTATAAAAGCTTGGTGTGAATTGTCGTGAGTTAGTTGCAACACATGATTTTTGAGTAAATTACCCACAGCACACAGGGGTGATAAAAACAACTGAACAAGGCATTACTGTAGATTATATCTCAGGTTCACCAGCAATAGTAACTGTCTTTACTTACCTACAGCAGGAAGAGTAAAACTGACGCTGTCACTTGTATCCGTCTGCTTCACTAATGTGGAAATAAGTTTCTCACTGGTTTTTAACACACGGTTTCCATTGGAGGCTAGTTCAGCTGGGTTTGCTGATGATGACTCAGAGATCTTCTCTGAAGCATTGAAGGCCAAAGTCAAAATGTTCTTCACAGTCTAATTCATTGATCAGACAAATACAGTTACTGTACATGAAAATGTCAACAGAGACAATAAGACAGCACTAATCTGTCAATAATTATGTAACAAATTTTGACTTGCTTATTTTAATCGTTTTTTTTTTTTTCTTGAAGACTTACATCCAAAGGAAGCACTTGAGCTGTAATGTTCTCGATCTGCTCAAGAAGATTTTGAAAACATCCTCCAGAACTCTGACTCTAAAATCACAGAACAGACTCTGTGATTTGAATCATGTTTTGCAATATTAATAAACAAAATCTGGCAATAAAGAGAAAAGCACATTCATGTTTCAAATATCCGCAATGCAAATCTTATTGCAATGCTCTTTGAACTATTATTGATAGAAGCTGTGAGTCCAACTCTAAAACTTCAATTTCAGAAATTCAACTTACGGTGCATCCCTCCTGCAGTGTTATATTTATAACTGTAATGACAGAAATCAACATAAAGACAATATTAAAACAACACAGCAAATGAAAAGATATAATCTGCGAAACATGAAAGAAATGATCAAAAATAAAATAAAAAATGTGACCATAAGTGTGGGGATGACCAAAAATGTGAAATTGTGAAATTTAATATGAAGAAAACACATTAAACTAAATATGACTAATATGACACTCAATCTCCTCACAGTCTGTTGAAATTTGTGAACAAACCACCATACTCTGCATTGCCCTGTAACACCACACCAGCAGAGGGAGCCCTCGCCCGAGTATTGGCTGTTAGCACTCCCCCTGCTCCCTCTGCAATCACTTCCTGTTTGGTGGCCATATTAACCTGGCCACCACATGGCTACCTCGCAAAGTATTGACAGTTTATCCTGCCTTACTGAGCGTTTTTATCACTGCCTTTTGCCACGTGTATGACCTGTTTGTCTGTTCGTTTTGACTTCTCTTTTGGATCACCCTTTTTTGCTGACACTGTGTTTGGAATTGTTGGACTGTTTGAATAAACATCCGCATATGGATTCTTCCTCGCGGCTTCCGCCTCACTCTCTTTACATGCCCTCGCAACCATATAAACACTGTGCAAACATGAAAATGTCTGCAATGATCTATAACTGCACATTTCACACTCTTTTCTCCCTCATCTTTATCTAGATACACAAACACTCTCACACACACCTGTTCAATTCTACAGATCCACAAACATTCAGTCAAAACACACTCAACAGAGGACACATCAGACTACATTACCAGCTGAGCTCATCTCTGGTGTGACTGTTGTAACGGTGCTGATGATGTTAGGAACAGCTATAATAAATAATGATGGATGAATATTAATTAATCAACAACAACAACAAAGATAAAAAGAGCTCATGAGACAGTATGTTTCATTACCAGTTGAGATGGTTGTTGGTGTGACTGTTGTAACGGTGCTGCTGAAGTTAGTTATGGCTAAAAAAAAACACAATGACTGATGAATATCAATAAACCATCAAACACACAAATAATACAAAGACCACAAGTGTCTACAATGCTTTGAACTTGCACATTTCACACTCTTTTATTCCTCATTTCTATCTAGAGACACAAACACTCTCAAACAGGCTGTTCAATTCTACAGATCCACAAACAATCAGTCAAAACACACTCAACAGAGGAAACATCAGACTACATTACCAGCTGAGCTCGTCTCTGGTGTGACGGTTGTAGTGATGCTGATGATGTTAGGAACAGCTGAAATAAATAATAACTGATGAATGTCAATGAATCAGCAAACACACAAATAATACAAAGAGCAGATGTGAATATAACGTGAATATCATGTGAATATACCTGCACAGTATGCTGCATGGTAGATAGTTGGTCTAACTAACTTATAGACATAATAACTGTTGGGACAGGCTTTGACATTAATGGGAAAAGATGCAAAAAAGCAGCAGTAATTTTCCCAGTAACCGCAGACATCTCGAGTGACGACTCCATCCTCAACTGTTGGGTGTCCGCCACGAATCCACAGTGTGATATTAGTGCTACAGCTATATTTTTCCACACAGGTGTCTGGGATATGAGCACTCATGTTGTTAATGAAGAGACGATACCAGCCGCTCCAGCTGACGGTGGAATCATATATTCTGGCTGAAGGATATGTATTATTGTTGGCTCTCCATGGATTGTCCAGCACAGTGTAGTTGTAACAGGGATCAGGCAGAATAGCTGTTATGAAAATAATAAAAGAAAAATGTTGTAATATTTTCCTTAAACATAATTCTACTTCACTAAGATTACTGAGTTTTTTTAAACAAGATATAAATATCCATTGCAGAATTGATGTCATACGGCTCGTTCACGGAATCGCTGGCCGTCTCAGTGATCAGCCGTAAAACAGTGATTCTGTCCCTTACATATTATTGGTGGAGTTCCCTTTAAAACCTTAAATGATTCCCTTTGAGCTAAATTGACCTGTTTCCCTTACAACATATAAATAACTATTTACTTTGAGTATCATTTAACACAGACGTTAAAAAAAATAAAATCTCATGTTATCAATATGATTTTAAATATGGGATGCACTGATATGAACCTTAGTAACAGTAATATCTTACAAATAAATAAAATAATGCAAACAAGTGATTGGCACGGGTGCCGTAATTTCTACCGGGGGGAAAAGATGCAAAAACACAAGTGAACTTGAAATGTTACATGCTAGACAGAATGTGTAACTCCTGTTGTGGACGTACACTTCCCGTAACAATGTGCTGAAACACGTCAACTAACTCCAAAGAATTCACAACATTTTATTACAATAGTGATAAAACTTTATCATTTAACATGCTAACTGAGGCCTCTAGAGTCTGAGGTGTAATTCTTAGGTTGTCTGCAATTTCTCAGAGTATTGAAATCAAAAGGTATTTGATTAGCAGTGCCTGACCGTTACTTACCCTCTTAATTCCTATGTTAACAGTAAGGGTGTTCTTAGTTTGTCACCCATGGCTTTTCTTTGGCCTAGTTTTTGTTAAATAAATAATGTCACAGTGCTATATGTCATGTGTTGTTGTTCATCTGAGGTTTAATTTTTCAAATTTTAAAATCTGCAAAGGACCATATGATTTTTATTTTATTATTATTGTGTCCTGATTCGGAAAACCATGGAATTCAATAGGGTGTCCTTTTTTTTTTAAAATGACTTATATATATATATA
>NW_015652260.1:157038-157799 GCF_001515625.1 Sinocyclocheilus rhinocerous | reverse complement strand
TTGTGCAGTCGAGCGCAGTTGCTCTCCACCGACTGCGCTGATCAAAAGCATGATGGGAAACGACTGACTGACGTCACAGCTTAATGCTCATTGGTTTAGACAACCGTGATGCTGCTTTCTCTTTTCAAATGTTTGATTTTTTTTTCTGGTTTCATGTGATTATGTATTTAAATTATGCATGAATATTCTCAAACACTATGACAGTGCGATCTCTGTGTGAGATATGTGATTGTTGTCATATTTCTATAAAAATCTAAAATAGGCCTACATGTTTGTATTAAAGTAAAAATGGATGATAAATACGCCTTTCGTATGAAATTAAATAGCAAGCACTTTGATTTTTTTTTTTTTTTATCTGATTTCATGTGATTATGTATTTAAATTATGCATGAATATTCTCAAACACTATGACAGTGCGATCTCTGTGTGAGATATGTGATTGTTGTCATATTTCTATAAAAATCTAAAATTAAAATACACGTTTGTATTAAAGTAAAAATGGATGATAAATACACCTTTCGTATGAAATTAAATAGCAAGCACTTTGAGTGTCTTGTTCATCAAATTTATTTTCATATAAAGCAACACAACTGAAATTATATCATGTTTATCAGCAGCACAGCACACGTGTGAGAATAACGTGATACCCGCCTTTGATCTCGTAGGTATCTGCCCCACTTCTAGAGGTCAGAACTGTCCGTCTGGCCTGCGCTTATTTCAGTCCTCCCCTCACTGCAGCCGCCTACTCTTGCCTTCATTTC
>NW_015652260.1:149803-156959 GCF_001515625.1 Sinocyclocheilus rhinocerous | reverse complement strand
TGGTCCAGCTGTGAAATTACAGAGGGCCAAGCAATAGTAAATCAATGGGAGCGTCATTTTAAATGACAGAAAAACTGACCAATCATATCGTTCCTCTAAATGGGCGGGCCTTGTTATCACTAACTTTTTTTAGTGATAACAAAAAATCTATCGAAAAAATATATATGCGCTGTTAAACTAACTAGCTATTATTCACGTCACGATGGAAGCCGCAAATAACGTAAATGTGAGGACATTAACTGGGCCGCTGTGCCAATAATAATTGTATTTAATATAAACACTGCTTGTTTGTACGGTGCCGGGAGCTGACATGGTCGGTTCACTTAGTTTTGTCGTGGCCACGACATAAGAACTCGTGGGAACGTGATAATATGTCGTGGCCACAAGATATTAATTAGTGGGAAAGTCATATTAATTCGTGGGAACGTGATATTATGTTGTGGCCACAAGATCATTTTGTTGAGGTAACGACATCCTTATGTCGTGGCCTCGAGATGCTATGTTGAGGGAACGACATCCATTTCTCGTGGCCACGAGTTTAATGCGTAAACAAACCTGCGTGACCATAGCAACCCGGGATTATCAGAGATGGATTCATTAATATTTTATTTTGAATTAAGAAATTATTATATTATTTATTATAGAAATGATTACATTATTAAATTATCATATTAACCATTGGCTTTGGCTACCGGACTGTATTATGTGCGATAGTCAGCATTCAAATGAAGTTTATCATGAATAAATGTTACATAAAGTGCATAATATAAAATAGGCCTACAAGAAAACATTTTTATCCATCCTACAGTCTTGTAAGTCCATTAACTGATCGTATTTTTCCCATAATATTTGTATATTATTATTATTATTATTATTAGCCTATTATTATTGGTTATATTTTTATATTCGTTTATATTCATTTTTTTCCCTTCATTTCGATCTCTTTAATTAACGTTCTGAATACTTTTGTAAATAATAGCTTACTGTAAATGCTCGACATGCCAATAAAGCTTTGATTATGCTGACTGGAATTTAACATATATTTAATTTTATTTCGGCTAATTAATAGACCATACTTATAAATACTATAGTGTTTCATTGAGGAATTAATCATTCAAGTAGTTTAATTTGTAAATGAAAACACATCACGCTCATTTATCATCACACATGGGCATAAATACAATCATAAAGTCTTTTTAAAAAACTTTATTGGCATAATTGTCAGGCGTTTATTTGCAAAATATATCAGGGTTTCCGCGAGTCTTAAAAAAAGTCTTAAATTTAGTTGTATCAAATTTAAGGCCTTAAAAAGTCTTAAATTGTACAAGTCTTAATTATGATTTCAAGAGCTCTTAAATTTGGGGACGGAAAGACCAGAATTGCGATATGGCTGAATGTGACGATTAAACTTCAAAAGGCTAACGTTTTTAATGTTTTATGTTTAAAATATCAAAACATTATTTATGCATTTGTAACTGCAGGTTAAATGCATTCATGTCCCTCTGAGCTGCATTAAACAGTGTGTAAATGCATCTAAATGACACTTCTAATGCAGCTTGTGTTTCCTCTGCATTGCAAAGATCAATTTTGTTGATTCTTTGTCTGATTTCATTTGATTGGTAACAGCCCAAATACAAGAATTTGACTCAAAAGATGAGCTTAAAGATAAAAATTAGCTTTGTGTTCTGCTGTTACCGGGGAAACAGTTATATTTCTACCAAACGCTCCCCCTGCTGGCAGAGAATAAATGAGCATTTTCAATAAAACTGCTGTTTTGTTCAGAGTTCAGACCAATGCCATGTTTTTACCCTGCAAACACGATTTAAATGTGAACTGGTGGATCGATAAGAAAAATCTAATAGGGGTGTGCGATATGCATGGTCTGCGATAATATCTTGTTGTTTTAACGATGTGCGATTTGATATTATCTAGTATATCACGAAAAGCAAACAAAACACCTAGCAGGTTAGACTAGTGCGTGTGCGCATTTATAGTGCGTTCTTTCACTGCATGAATCAGTCTATTAAAATTTATCGTTATCGATAAAATCCCAGAAAATTATCGAGATATCATTTATGTTATTTAATTGCTATAATGATTTGTTGATAATAAATGTTTAAATTAATATAACAATTAATACTTTTGACTCATCTGTTTTCTTAAAAATGGTTTAAAGGCTGAAATGTAAAGCTTATCATTTTATAAAACTTTTTGTTTTTGTGAAAACTTGTATCTGAACTGTAAGTTATGCTTTTTACAGTAATTTTACAGTTTAATATGGTACTATAGACATTGCCCTACCCCGCTCATATGGTATTAATTTTATTTGTGCAGGTCTTAGAAAGGTCTTAAATTTGAGCTTAAAAATCCTGCAGAAACCCTGTATATGGTAGGCTAGCAAATACTAGCATAATTATACAAAACGTTAACTAGGTAAAGCGATACACAAATTGAAAGGGGAAATAATCATATATAACAATAAATATCAAAATATAGCTCTAATAAGTTAATGTAATAATAATAATAATAATAATAATAATAATAATAATAATAATAATAATAATAATATACAAATATTAAATTAAATGTTTAATGTTAATAAAAATGTTTTATCCATCTCTGATAATCCCGGGTTGCTATGGTCACACAGGTTTGTTTACACATTAAACTCGTGGCCACGAGGAAAATATGTCGTTCCCTCAACATAAGAAGTCGTGGCCACGAGAAATGGATGTCGTTCCCTCAACAAAATGATCTTGTGGCCACGACATAATATCACGTTCCCACAAGTTAATATGACTTTCCCACAAATTAATATCTCGTGGCCACGACATATTATCACGTTCCCACGAGTTATGTCGTGGCCACGACAAAACTAAGTGAACCGACCATGTCAGCTCCCGGGCACCGTATGTTTGTAATGAAGTGTCTGTTGTTAAGTTGTTTTGCTGTGAGCGCTGTCAGGATGTATTGGCTTACATTAAACATTACATTTGTTGGTTTTGTGCATAGACCGATTGTGTGATGATGCATTTGTAATGAGGATTTTCATTTGACTTAAATTTAGCTATGTTTTATTTTGGTGATATCAGTCACTCTCGCTGCGCTGTTTACTTGTTGCATTTCTGAAAGGCGGTCGCACACCGGACGAGAAGCGCAGCGCCGCCGCCGTGCTATGTGTGAGTCTAGGCAACTTATCGCACACCGGACACGTCTCGTTCAGTTTGAAATGGCAGTCCAAAACCTTTAATCTACTCTCCAAACAGTCAAACATTCACTTCAAGAATGAGCAAGTGGTGTCAATGAGTTTGAAGTATTCCCTAAAAGTATGTACTCTTTTTGTGAAGAAAACGTACGTATTTAACGGATCTGCACTTCGAATTTCTACCAGAAGCAGTAAACCATCCGGGAATCTCTGGCATACTCATTTCAACATACTACGATTTGGGACATACCAATTCTAATTTAGGATGGATAGTATGCGAATTGGGACGCAGCACATGTGTTCGAATATTAAAGACATGGTGTGGCGCAGCACTGCGCTTCTCACCCGGTATGTGACCGCATTAAGGCTGGAGTAGCCTCTTGTTTCAAAGATGGAATTGTCAAAGATGACTGTTAGAATTAGACTCCGTAAGCTAGGCTGGTAGTCGGTGTCCCCCCACCCCCGACAAGGGTAGGGGGAGAGGGCCAAGGTCCAAAAGTCATGGTTCTATATATATATATATATATATATATAGGTGTAGCTCCATTGTGGATGTGCTCTTTCTGTAACAGCACGCTAAAGCTCGGGCGCACAAAGAATTCATGAAATTCTTTTACAGTAGCGTTCTCGTTATAATATTGTATCCTGTATGACAGACTCGCCCTGCACATGTTGCACTTCACTGTGTTTTCCTTTTGGAAGTGATTCCAATCATATTTCAAGCAATTCAAAACCATGGCGAACAGTGCGCATCTAAAATGTCCATTATGTATTGGCTTTAATATATCGGCCAAATGTTCTTATCGGTCTGATAATGATAACATGAACATATATTGGCAATAATGAAATGGTGGCTGATATATTGTGCATCCCTATTTTGGTCACAGTGGTCAGTAGTGTAAAGTATTTAAGTAAATGCACTTGGTTACAATACTCAATACTCTTCTTTTGGCTACTTTGAAATTTGTCTGAAAATTTATCATATTTTTATTCCCAACTTGGCTACATTTTTGAATAAATACGTACTCTTTCCTTCACTACATTTCAGTGAATCATGTAGTTATGCATTACATTGTGCGTGGCACCATAACTTTTTCTGCAGCAGCATTTTTCTGCTACATAAGAGGCAATATTGACAATATTACCAGAATCACCAAAAACGTTGATTTTTCAAAAATGTAAATTCTAATCTACAGATCTGCTCATTTACAGCTAAGAAAAAAAAAACAGCACAATACGATATTCACACAGAATAATTATATCTAACCTGAAAAATAAATAAATAAATATATTTATGTAAATATAATTACCTGCACAGTATGCTGCATTGCATTTAGTTGGTCTAACCAGCTCATAGACATAATAATTTCCTGGACAGGCTTTGACTTTAATGGGGTAAGACCCGTAAAAGCAGCAGTAATTGCTATAGTCACCGCAGACATCTCGAGTGACGACTCCATCCGTCACTGTTGGGTGTCTATCACGTAGCCATAGTGGGACATCTGTGCCGCAGCTTTCGTAACCAACACACGTCTCTGGGATCTGAGCGCTCACACCGTTAATGAAGAAACGATACCAGCCGCTCCAGGTGACGGTGCAATCATACATTCTGACTGAAGCACGTAAATTACTGGTGGCTCTCCATGGATTTTCCAGCACAGTGTAGTTGTAACAGGGGTCAAGCAGATTAGCTGTAATGGAAATATTTTAAGAAATCAAAATGTTTCTGAAAACATTAATTTTTTAATTATTTAATTCATTTTATTTCCTTGTGGTCTGAAATCTCTCTAGAAGTGCAGCTGAAATCATATGTTTTAGCATTACAGTCTTACACCATAAAAGCAAAACTGTCAACCAGAACTTCAGCAGGTGGCATGTTAGTGTTTGTAATATATAGCTCTGCATGGAGCGGGTGAAATGGAGTTGAAATGGACGTCAATATGAAAAAACATGAAAGTAAAATGTAAATATAACTAATATGACACTCAATATCCTCACAGTCTTTTAAAATTTGTGAACAAACCATCATACTCTGCATTGCCCTCACAACCATATGAACACTGTGATGTCATATGATATCATATATGATGATGATGATGTCTTATCATATGAACATGAAATGTCTGCAATGATACATTCACGCACTCTTTTCTTTCTCTTCTACAGACACAAACACTCTCACACACCTGTTCAATTCTACAGATTCACAAACAATCAGTCAAAACACACTCAACAGAGGACACATCAGACTACATTACCAGCTGAGCTCGTCTCTGGTGTGACGGTTGTAGTGATGCTGATGATGTTAGGAACAGCTGAAATAAATAATAACTGATGAATGTCAATGAATCAGCAAACACACAAATAATACAAAGAGCAGATGTGAATATAACGTGAATATCATGTGAATATACCTGCACAGTATGCTGCATGGTAGATAGTTGGTCTAACTAACTTATAGACATAATAACTGTTGGGACAGGCTTTGACATTAATGGGAAAAGATGCAAAAAAGCAGCAGTAATTTTCCCAGTAACCGCAGACATCTCGAGTGACGACTCCATCCTCAACTGTTGGGTGTCCGCCACGAATCCACAGTGTGATATTAGTGCTACAGCTATATTTTTCCACACAGGTGTCTGGGATATGAGCACTCATGTTGTTAATGAAGAGACGATACCAGCCGCTCCAGCTGACGGTGGAATCATATATTCTGGCTGAAGGATATGTATTATTGTTGGCTCTCCATGGATTGTCCAGCACAGTGTAGTTGTAACAGGGATCAGGCAGAATAGCTGTTATGAAAACAAAAAAACATGTGACAACATTACTTATATAGAATCAAAATTAAAGTAAATAAAATGGTACACGGACAATGAAATGATTTTAATATCACCGTTCAGTTAATGAAAATAAACGGATGAAAAAAGAGCATATTAGTTTTACTAATGCATCAATCTTTTTTAAATGAAAAAAAAAACTTTAATTAATATTACTGTTTCAAATAGCAGATTGCTCTGTAACTGAAGAGCTGAATGAACACCAGTAAACTGAAGTGCATTGTTTGCATGTTAATTAAGCTATATGAGATTAATCAGATATTTATACAACATAAACATAATACTACAAATTATATATGAACAAAAAGCTGCGAATGCACAAGTGAACTTGCACTGTTATATGCTAGACAGAATGTGTAACTCCTGTGATGTGCACTTCCCGTAACAATGTGCTGAAATGCGGCAACTAAACCCAAAGAGTTCACAATGTTATATTGTTCTCATTATAATGTTATATATGTGACAACCCCAATCATAGCTTTTAATGTTGTGCAATGTCTTTTGAGTTGTATGTGCTGAAGGTAAAGATGATCACCGGTATATAGACCAGGGATAGTTGTAACAGGGGTCAGTTGTAACACTTCCAATTTGTCCAATCAGGGACAAGTTACAAATTGTCAGGGTTATGGACCTGTCTGTGTGTGTTTTTGCTCCCTGTGACTAGACTTGTGCCGGTATTCGGTAATGCGATATATCACAATAATGAATATGCACGATATTGTTATCGTGGGCACTTCAAAATACCGAGAATAATTAGTTATTACAAATTCATTAGTTAACATTAGTTAATTCATTAGTTAACATAAACTGCCAATTGAAAAATTCTTCTAACATTCATTAATCTTAGGTAATTACAATATCTAATAACACGTTGTTGTTCAAATCAAAAGTTGCAACTGTATTATTTAATGATCTAACATGAACTAAGAGTTGTATATTTTTTTTAAAGATTAGCTTCTGTAGCAAATGTAGCTATTGCTCATTGTGAATGTTAATGCATTAACTAAGGTTAACTAATGAGGTCTTATTGTAAAGTGATACCTATTGGTCTTTATAGTTCTTTTGCACTTTAATCTGTGTAAATTTTTTTACTTATACATTTTTCTGTATA
>NW_015652260.1:140363-149428 GCF_001515625.1 Sinocyclocheilus rhinocerous | reverse complement strand
CCAGGGTTCCTCAAATCTTGCCCTGGAGGGCCAATGCGCTGCAGAGTTTAGCTCCAACCCTGATCAAATTCACCTACCTGTGATTTTATAATGATCTTGAAGACATTGATTAGCATGCTCAGGTGTGTTTGATTAGGGTTAGAGCTAAACTGTGCAGGAAAGTGGATCCTGTGGGCCAGATTTGAGGATCCCTGCCCTAATCCTTTCAGTCGTTCCCCTTGTGATTGGATTATTAAAAGACTGTGATATTGTAGAACTCCTCGTTCCTTGCTCCCCGAGTGTGTTGTGACAAATCACCTGATTCACTTCACTTGAACATGAGTTCAAGTGTTCAGCTTCACTTTTATTATGGCCAATTACTATTACTGACAGAAACATGCTTGCATACACACACACACACACTCTAATTATGTTGAAAAGTCAGTGTTGAATAAAATAACTTTCTAAATCTTTTTTTTTTTTTTTGTCATTATACTTTTTTCATAATGTTACATCTGACCCCCGGGGTATGTTAAAACTAACCTAGACTATGGGGTGAATTGTAACATTTCACTCCTCATGTTTGGAACTAAACCATGAATTTTCTGTTTGTGCTGCAAATATAAGAGCTGTGTAATGTAATAGCAGGCACATCACATTTTAAATGTACTGACTTAAAATAACTCCAAGATACAGATAGAAATGTCAAAAATGTTACAACCATCCCCGGTCTCCGCTACATTTCCACGTTAACTAACCAAACGCAAGAAGTAGAGTATTCTGGATGACAGACTCGCCCTGCACATGTTGCACTTTACTGTATTTTTCTTTTGGAAGTGATTCCAATCATATTTCAAGCAATTCAACACCATGGCGAACAGTGTGCATCTGAAATGTGTCAGCTGAAGGAAGTAATCCATTATTTATCGGCTTTAATATATCGGTCAAATTTTTTTTTATCAGGGCTGCGTTTCTCAAAAGCATTGTAAGCCAAGTTGATCGTAGAGACCATTGGTGGCAATCGGTCTACGATCTACTTAGGCTTACGATGCTTTTGGGAAATGCAGCCCAGGCCGATATCTAGAACATAAAAAATAACATTGGTGATAAGGAAATGGTGGCTGATTTATTGCGCATCCATATCTTTGTCACAGTGGTCAGTAGTTGGTAAAGTATTTGAGTAAATGTACCCCACTTTTAATAAAACATAAAATCGTCCTCCACACTTTTTTCGAGCCAGTGTGTTCACATAGAGATTTTCAAGTGCCAGTGTGAATAAATCTAGATTTAAATTCAAAGAGACAAGATAATATATGCATGACCTGACATTTTATTCATATACAAAACGAGGTGATGTAAAAATTATCAAGTGCTAAACACTCTCATTAGAATAATGAGAATCTCATCGGAATCTGAATAATGCCGTGCTAAATGACAGCATGTATTACAGTAGGCTATAGAAACTATAAAATGTGTTTGTAGTATATAAACAAATCATAAAATTGACATTTGGAAAATATAGGAAAACATACTATTGAATACAAATTAATGGCTATTGTCCAGCAGTGTATTCGATTTCTTAGCCAATTAAATATAAGAGATAATAATAATAATAATAATAAAGCCTATCAATTATACAAAAAAAAGGTATTATTATATTTGACATTTCTGTCCCCTTCACTTCTGAAATGATGGCTACGCCCCTGATCAATAGATAGGGTGAATTATCACTCTCATTTCAAGCTGACTTCAAATGTCATTTTCCTTCATTTTAACCTATTGACACAAACACACTCACACACACATCTATATTAATGAACAGAGACACACACATCATGAATGTGTAGAAAGAGTAAATGTAAATATAATTACCTGCACAGTATGCTGCATTGCATTTAGTTGGTCTAACCAGCTCATAGACATAATAATTTCCTGGACAGGCTTTGACTTTAATGGGGTAAGACCCGTAATAACAGCAGTAATTGCTATAGTCACCGCAGACATCTCGAGTGACGACTCCATCCGTCACTGTTGGGTGTCTATCACGTAGCCATAGTGGGACATCTGTGCCGCAGCTTTCGTAACCAACACACGTCTCTGGGATCTGAGCGCTCACACCGTTAATGAAGAAACGATACCAGCCGCTCCAGGTGACGGTGCAATCATACATTCTGACTGAAGCACGTAAATTACTGGTGGCTCTCCATGGATTTTCCAGCACAGTGTAGTTGTAACAGGGGTCAGGTTGCAGGATTTCATCTGAGGGTACGCACAGACTGTTTTGTTTTTTTTGTTGTTTTTTTTGGTCAAAAACAGCACTTAAAAGTTCAATTCAATTCAATATCTTGAGTATGTAACTATTACATATGTCTTTAAGACTTGAGGACCAAACGATCAGTGACAGCAACACCGAGCAGAACGAAGGTGTCACGCATTTTAAACCTTTTAAAAACGGCACGAAAACTGCAAAAATCAACAAAATGATAAATACAGTTATTAAATAGAGAGAGGAAGAGAAAGAGCGTGTGTTTTGTTTTTTTGTCGTTTGCGTGTAAATGTCTTGTGTGTGAGAGAGACAGAACGCGCTGTCCACAGATCAGTGGTTTTTCAAACGTTGCCAAGGACCCGCAAATATAATAATTCCCTTCAAGTCTGGTTTTACGGAGGTGCTAAAGATTAAGCTGTAATACTAACATTGACGAAACAGATCTGGCAAACTACCCAGCGCGTATTTGTGTTTGCGCTCTATTTACAACGTGTTTTACTGCGTTTAGAGTTGAATCTACTTCATCCAGCGCTATTTGTTATATGTGTTCTTAAGTATCTCGATACTGTTCGTTTTACTGAGGAATGCTTTATATGATTCATATGACGCAAAATAATGATTAATCCATAATTAGTGGCATGGCTAGTTCACTTGACAGAAATACGGGACACACATCACAACAGCTGAAATATTTGCAGGGCAGACCGACAGGTCAGGTCAGCCGAAGCGCTCATGGTACGCACAGTGCATAGTGGCGTGAAAATGATCAAGTCACTAAGTCATGGATTACTGAACTCAGGAAATACATTTAGCATCATGATCATTTTGTATTTATTATGATACATACTAGCATAAATGGTATTAGTACTGCTATTAGCACAGTACATTTTATGGAGTTCCATCTGTTTCTCCTAACCATAATCATCCCAGTCAGTGAATAATGCCCTGTTCTGTGGTCTCTGAAATTGTAAACATTTGCTTTCTGATAGGAAAAAGATGTCGTCCAGCCGCAGGCAACATCTAAAGGTGAGGTCATCTCTTTCTTCATGAGATCTGAGCTATATGAACTGTCAGTGTCTCTCTTGTTGAATACTGTCTATGCTGCTTCTTTGTCTTTGTGCTCCAGAGCTTTTTGCTTCAGATCGCTCATGGGCTTTTGGAGGAAGAGGCATCTGAGGCTGAGCAGGAAAAACAGAGATACATGGAGGAGAACTGCCCTGATCTCTCACTGCCTGGAAGCATGCAGGCACTACAAGTACACACAGACACACACACACACACACACACACACGTTTCCATGTTTTATGGGGATGTTCCATAGACGTAATGCTTTTTATACTGTACAAACTGTATTTTCTACCCCCTTACTCTAACCCAACCCCACAAAAAAACTACTTTTTAGATTTTCAAAAAATCATTTTAAAAGATCACTATGTATAAGCTGTTTTCCTCTTGGGGACCAAAAATGTCCCCACAAGATAAAAAATTACTGGTATTACTATCCTTGTGGGCAGTGTTCGAACTATACCGTGGTCTTTGGGGGAGCCCACTTGTTTTTATTTTTTTTATAACGGGGGGTGGGGGGGGTGATAAATCACTATACAGGATTTACCCTATTATACTTTATCGACACGAATTGATAGGTGAAACAACAAACAGCCACCCACAAATAGTCTATAAACAAAGCATCAGGCTGTCTTTGAGTTCACATGAACAACGGTTAAAGTTACTCGTCGTCAGGCTACAGAAGAATACCATAATTCCTATTTTACATGGGTAAATAAGTGTAGAGTTGCACTTATTTTGGTGTTTGCTCACGGGCATCAATCGGCAGGCAGGCAGGCGCGACGCTTACTGGAGAGGGAGTAAATTACGAAAACCTGCCACCCCAGGCAGCTGCCAATCTGATAGATGCGTGTGAACTAAACTTAATTTTGAATATTCTTTTAATGTTCTGTTCTTTTCCTATATATTTTGCAACTATTTTATAAAGTTTCTAAATAGTTGCAAAATATAATTTTGTCGACGGTAAAACTCTGTCCATGCGGGCGAGGCTTGTAAATGAGTCTGCTACGCGCATGTTTTTGAAGACTGCGGTCATGTTTTAATGCTGCTTTCCAGTTCCGAAAACCTGACGAATGAAAGTGTCATTTTCTGAGAAAGCAACATTGAACACTCAACACGGAAAACAAAAGCATGCATTGCCGTAGCGGTGACGGGTCGAGTGGCAGGTGCATTTAGTGGTGAGGGGTCGCAAATATATTTTATACTAGTTTAAACTAGAGTTGAGGATATATTTCTATTATCCCCCTCACAGAAGCGCTTGTCAGCATGAGTGTCTGTTGTTGTTTCGGTCTCCGGTGCTCACTGTAAAAAAAATTCCGTAAAATTTACGGTAAAAAAACGGCAGCTGTGGTTGCCGGAATTTTACCGTAAAAAATACGGTAGCAACGTTTTAGGTTTTAACTTAAATTTACAGTTAAATACCATAATTTCATTAACTGATGTAATGTTAATATAGCAACCTATTGAAGTACTGAAGTAGAATTTATGTCCAATACATGTAATGTCCAATACAGTTTTTCACCGTATATAGTAGGGGAATTTACCGTTAACCATTTAACAGGTTTTTACTGTAGCATTTTTACAGTCTTTTACCGTTAAATCCACGGTCATTTTTTACAGTGTATGGTTTGTTGTTAATGTTCCACTGTTTCCACCTTGGGGACAAACTAATTAGTGCTGAAACAATTCAAGACGGATTTGCGACCTGCACGTGCATTCAGTTGAATAGCTGATTTACAGCATTAGCTGTGATGGGGGTTTTTTTATCCTTAAGAAAATTTTAATTATAATTAAATTTAAAGACAGAGCCACAATTTGTTCAGTGAGCCACTGTTTCCTGCTGAAAAAAACGAAAAAAACAATAGAAACCAATACAGAAATTCTAATGGTTTCCACTATAAATAGCATTTACAAACATTATAAACCATCAAATATTAACCAATAAAACCATTAAAATTTGTTTCCTGTAATGTATTTTGGGACATAATTATTCCTTTAGGATTTAGTGGTTTTAACAAGCCACCAATAAAAGTCAAGTAGACCCACAGGGACCATCACATTTTCCATTAAATCCAATAAAATTCCCATTATAACCAGTAAAACCATTACAAATTCTGTGATGGTTTCTATTGCTTTTTCTCAGCAGGGTTATAGAAAAAAAGGAGAAAAATAATGATTTTTTCCCTCTGCTAAACAAAAAAACATACCAAACGTCACTTCAAATCTGAGGTACCTAACAAACCATAATTTTTGGTAATCATTACACCCCTATCTGCAGCACAATACATTACCGGCTGTGGTTGTCCCTTGTGTGATAGTTATACAGGCCAAGGCATCTGAAAAAAATTATAATGAATACAAATTAATAAACATTTGAAAATAGAAAGACAATTGACAAAACAAGAAACAAAACCCCAAATAAAAACAGCCATGGCAGGAATCATTTATGTCATCAGCATATGGATGTTTGTGAGATTGATCGATACACATGAAGTGATGTGAAGTGTAAATAAGCTCTTAATCACTGTTCTAAATTCCCTATGTATGTTTATAGTGGAAGGACCTTTATCATGAATGTGTGCCACTAGTTTATGCTATTCCGCTTTACTTTCACTTTCACCAGCCGCTTGCTCCACCATTTCTTCAGGTGTTAATGTGCATGATTGAATGTAAGTTTATTTAATTATTCCTGATTATAAGTCAACGTTTTTTATTTCGTTGTTTTGTTTAAATAGTCATCTTGTGCAATCGAACCTTACATTGTTTATAATGTAATTGCTATATTTAAGATGTACGGTGATTCAAATGCGTATGCTTGCTACTGTTAATCCTCTTCTGGTCATGTTGGTACATGTATTACGTGTCAGTAGCAAGTTGTTATTTACATGTCTGTTATTTACATTTAGCAGATGCAAACTGATGCTTGTTTTATTCGGTTTATTTCAGAAAGACCACATTTAACACTTTGTGGCCATAAGCTGTCTGTATTTGCATTACTGTAAGGGTAGGTTTAGGGTTGGGGTAGGTGTAGGTGTAGACGTTAATAAACCATAATTTTACAGGTAGCATTTTTCGTTGTCGAATTGTACTACACACTGTTTAATAGGATGTAGCAAAATCTGACAGGGTAGCACAAATCGACAGAACACCTGGCTTCGGATGCTTTCACTTTCGATTTCGCGACCTTGTCACGTTTTACAATAAAAGATAATTGTCTGTTTTGCATATATGTATACACTTTTCAGTTTTTAAGACTAAAACAAAAGATGGATTCATTGTTATTTTTAATTAAAAAGCACAACAACAATAAAACAGTAAGATATAATGACAAACTAGTTTACAAAACGTTTATTAACAAAAACGAATAAGATGAGGCATGGCATAGCCATGAACATGTTGGTATTCTTGGGTGGGGGGATACCAACATGTTCATGTTCACCTTCTCTGGTTTAAGAAGCGTCATTTACTTTACTTTAGCGTGAAAACCATCCATTGTTTCCTCAATATTCGCTTCAGCTTCCACTCTCCGCACAAACGACTGTATATGCGTCTAACAGCACACATTTATCTAGGTTAAATTTTTTAATTAATATTGTGAATTGCATGAAGTGTTTTATGTCTATAGATTTTATTTTAGGCAAGTCATGTTGATTTGAGAAGGCTAAATTGATCAAACACATATGCTCAACAGTCCGCCGCTGGCCGCTTGGTCCTTACTTAAAAAACAACATCTTGAATTTAACAAACATAAAATGTTTCAAACATATTTCTAAATTAACTTAATAAAGAAACGAAAAGAAATATAATCACTTTGCCATTAAAAATCAAAACTGGACTAGCCTATTTGCTGCAACAGCAGCTGTGTAAAGGGGAAGAAAGAGAGAGAGAGCGAGAAAAAAAGACACGGGCTCGGGTCAGACTCAGGCCGAGAATATTCTGATAAGTTGTCGGAAGGGCCGGGCCCGTGCAGGGCTCTATTCATTCCCTCGTTTCAATTAAAGGTTCTCCCTCGGCTCAGCGGGCCCACAACACGCCCGGGTCCATATGCACCTGCATACCCTGCATACAAGACGCTACGCCCCTGACCTACAGTCAGCGCTTTGGGTAAATACATCCACATCCCCACCCCCCGCTCCGCCACTGGTATGGTCCAACAGGGAGCGCAAAACAGAGAAGTGGAAAATCAGAATAATGAGTAATTTATGTTAGTTCAAAAATCAGATTCGGGCGCAACAATCCAAACTTGAAAAATTGAAAATTAAAATGAGAGACAATTATCCGTTTGTAAATTGCTCCAAAAAAATTGAAAATGAAAGTTTGAAGCCAACTTTTCATTTGGTTCATTTTGATGGTGCGAATTGAACAAAGAACTGCAAAGGGTTACACGGACCCTACCGATCTATTAGTCCCCTTCAATCACAGTGTGTCAGAACAAATGAAATATGAAAACTTGTTTAGCATCTTCAGTGTTGATTTTTAGGGAGGATTTAAACTAAATAAAAATGTAAAATGTTTTAAGTGGACCCTACAGTACTACACTCTTATTAATAGATGAAAGCCTAGTCAGATTATCCAAATATTTATTCGACCAACACAAGTCTGCTAACAACAACAACAATGCAAAAAGGCAATAACAAAAAAAAAAAGGTTTATACTTACAAAGCACAACAGAGATGATATTCTGTGCTCTTAAAACAACCGTCATGAAATATGAAGAAATCAACACTGGTGAAAAAATGAAATATTACTAGAATTCTAAGTCTACATAATCTTAAAACAATTCTTAAACTTCAATTTTGAGTTTGTAATACTACATTCATCATCTGACTGCGGTTCATATTATAAATGTTTCCTAAATGAGAACCAGCCTTTAAAAATACATACTTTTACAAAGAGAGGAGACCATTGTCAATGTTGAGAGTCCAGTGTATTTCTTTTTATCCACAAACCAGCTCAGAGGACGAGTTTCCTTTACAGAAAATGAATGAATGAATGAATGAATGAAGCAAACAAGCAAGCAAGTTGTATGTTCTTATGTTTGTTTCATTTTTGTGCCAAACACACAAGGAAAAAATTACATATCAAAAGTTTGAAATTCCTAAAAGTGCAGTACAGATTTCAGATTTTTTTTAAAAACTGTATACAAATCATGTTAGAATCACAGTTTCCCGAAAACATACCTGAAAAATTGTGCAGATTACAGAGTAATGGCTAAAGATCTCGGTAACACTTTACGGTAAGGGTACATGAATTACCATGAATTCATGCATAAATTAATGTGTGAATTATGCATTACTTCATGCATTAATATCTCATGAATTATTAGGAACTAACATGAGTTCAAAGTCTTTCATTCATGACTTCATGGATGAACAACACCTTAATTAAGACATTAAGTAAGGTGAGTACATCATCATGATTTATAATTTATTACGCATGATCATGATGTTTTCTTTGTTCACAAAAAAACAAGGTCTTTACTATCCATTGTGGATAAAGCTATGCTTATGGTACATGATTCAAAAAAGCATTATTTCGTGCATGTAAGACTACTTGAATTATTAAAGGAATATACAAATCATGTGTGTGGCCCCTCAACTAAAGTGGTGACTTCATATACCATTAATTTTAAGTGCCTGTATATCCTCCTGACTACCAGGAAAAAAGCAGTTTTGTGAATTTAGTATTTTGTCATGTCATTACATTGTTTAGAGCATAAGAAAAAATGTGAAAAATAAGATTTTTGAAAAATGAT
>NW_015652260.1:128841-132859 GCF_001515625.1 Sinocyclocheilus rhinocerous | reverse complement strand
TTGTGTCAGTAGTAGCACAACAAAAAGAGCAAATAAAATGGTTATTGTTATAATGAAAATAAATGAAATTGAATTGTTACCATTGTTGTGATTCACGTGCTGAATGTTTAAGTCTGTGTGTGACTTCAGCATGTTACCACACACAATTCAAGGATTATGTAAACTCAAATGAAAGCATCACAAGGTATTTAAGAATAAATAAATTTGATAAAGTTCATTAATAAAGCCACACTAAAAATGCACTAATGGTTTAATTAGAAGATAGGTCACGTTCTATAAGCAACATATTTACTAGTTTGGGGCAACATAGAATGAACAAATAAGTGAAATAATGGGTGTAATAATTAGCAAGATTTTCATAATAATATTTAATATTTAATAGGAATATTGATATATAATTTTTTCTCTATTCATTTGTTGTGTCTCCCAAAATGTGTAATAAACATGCTTTAAGTCCTGGTGTCCTCTACAGTGGACATGTATGAAATCGATGTCCTGTTTCATAATAGAAGCTCATATTTTGATTTGAAACTCCGTAACATTTTCCTGAGATGTTGATTTATGACAAAAAATGTGAAAATTAGTCAGATTTAAATAATAATAATTATTATTATATTATCATATTTCCATAAGGGTGTTACACTTGATCACTAAATTAATGTCAGCCATTTTTCTCAAGACCAAAGAGAGGGAGTGGTCATGGTGAAACATCCAATCATGTGGTATCTCTGAAAAGCCCTGAATGTGCTCTGTAATTCAAGTAGTCTTACATGCACGAAATAATGCTTTTTTGAATGATGTACCATAAGCATAGCTTTATCCACAATGAATAGTAAAGACCTTGTTTTTTTGTGAACAAAGAAAACATCATGATCATGCGTAATAAATTATAAATCATGATGATGTACTCACCTTACTTAATGTCTTAATTAAGGTGTTGTTCATCCATGAAGTCATGAATGAAAGACTTTGAACTCATGTTAGTTCCTAATAATTCATGAGATATTAATGCATGAAGTAATGCATAATTCACACATTAATTTATGCATGAATTCATGGTAATTCATGTACCCTTACTGTAAAGTGTTACCATCTCGATCTCTAAATATGGTAACTGGCTTGACCTGGTCAAAGCCCAAATTACTCAACTTATAACTATACACATATCACACATCATCACATGATTATAACCCAATAAAATGGACTTAAGAAAACATGTAAACCAGTTAAAACTCTATTATCCATAAAATCTTTGCAATAAATAGATAGGTAAAACATGTCTCTTGTGTGACAGTGTCGCATGATCACACATCAACATATGCTGCAGGTTGTTTGATTTACAAATACTGATGAGGGTCATTATGAGCAGAAAGATCTTACCTCATATAAGCTGATTTTTAGTGATGCTCATCCGACACGACTGACTGCTAACTAAGACACTATTGTGTGTGTGTGTTGAGATGTTTGTAGACATTTGATCCCACATCCACTGCTCCTCCTCAGGGGCAAATGCAAATTTCAACATGAAAAACTCACATAAATGTATATGTTCCCTGTCAGAGACAAGCAGTACATCACCATATGGGTATTTCCCTGTTTTGTTTCTGTTTTAAATAATTGGGTTCTTTTTTTTGCTCAAGGCAATTCATGGACTGTAATAGGAATTGTTTATCATGAAGTCGCACCTGCCACAACAACTCTCAACAATGTGCTTACCCTTTGATTGATCACACATCAGCATATGCTGCAGTAGGTTTGATTTACAGAGACTAATGAGGATCATTATGAGCAGAAAGAAGATCTTACCTGATATAAGCTGAAATACAGTGATCCTCATCCGACACGACTGTGTTCAGAAGTTTCTAGACATTTGATCCCAAATCCACTGTTCCTCCTCAGAGGCAAATGCAAATTTCAACATGAAAAAGTTAAATGTATGTTCCCTGTCAGGGACGAGCCATACATCACCATATGGGTATTTCCCTGTCTTGTTTCTGTTTTAAACAATTAGGTTCTGTCTTTGCTCAAGGCAGTTCATGGACTGTAATAGGATTTGTCAGCCTGGTCTGTACCAAAAGTAGTCCAAATGACAGTGCGTTGCAGTTGCAGTCGCAGTCCTCTCTGGTGGAATTCAGTTGGTTTGTATGAGGTGCAGAGCAGAATTTAAGTTGTTACTCGCTTGAAAATATTATCCAGATCTACTCCACAAAGGCGCGCATTTCTCATTCAAACACACTTCACCAGAAACACAGCATGTCGCAATCTGCGGCAGGTGAGAGCGAATGAACGTTCGATTTTCCTGCCGTAAAACCTGTCGTAAATCTTCTTGAAGCGGCAATTTTTTAATTTGTAACGAGCACGTCAGCGCGGGAAAATAAAGTCTTGAGTTTGGGTCTGTTCCTCGCAGTCGTATGGATGGTGAAGATTACAGAGCATGAATAAAATTTATACTTTTGTAATTATGTTGCATTTTTGGTGTATTTTTATGGTTCTGTTGTCAGTCACAGCATGTCAGAGAAAACGCTATTTGCACGGCAAGTAAATATGATAAGTAATGGTTAAACGATTGCAGAAATGTTATTTTAAGGGTTTAACGTGTAGTCTTTAACATTATGTATTCTTCTAAACGAGATGGCAGCAGAAATCACACAGAACTAAATGTTATCATTTTATATAAGTAAATGAGTAAACTTCATTTAAAATGTATACGATGTTCAATAGGGAGCCAGTGCAGAGTTGACAGAACCGTGCTAATATGGTCATATTTCCTGGTTCTAGTAAGAACTCTAGCTGCTGCATTCTGGACCAGCTGGAGTTTGTTTATTAAGTGCGCAGAGCAGCCACCCAGTAAAGCATTACAATAATCTATCTGTAACGTGGAGGCGTGACAACGGAGTTGAGGATCCAAGTGCAGGCTTTATTTTCAAGAGTGGTCAAAACAGGCAGGGTCAATCAACAGCAAACAGGTATAATCCAAAAGAGTAATCCAAAAACAGGCGATGGTCAGGGCAGGCAGCAAACAATCAGAGAAAAGGAAACAGTCCAGGGTTAAGTCAAGGCGGAACTATAGGAAACACCAGACAACAAGAAGACGTTACAGGCAATACAATACTGAGCAACAGGGCCGTGCACAGGGGGGTGACCCGGTGGCTAGAGCCACTGCCCCTTTGCCCTCATCGGCTGAGTTGCCCCTTTCACCAATCCCCCCATCACCCCAGTTCAAAGCGGTCTGTTCCCGCTCCGCTAAAGATCCGCTGATTCCGCTAATCCGCTCCGTGTTTTCCCGCCCGCTCCGCAGCATTTCTCACAATCTGTGTGCCGCTCTCTGGAGTGGAGACCACAGTTCCCAAGCAATGTCGTTGCATTAACAGGTAGATGCATTACAATCCACATTACAGTCAGTGGATGATTTGATGAATTAGTAATTTGGTAGTTTGTTTTTGTATTTCTGTCGGTAATGATTTGCTCTCAGGCTTTTAAAAGTGAAAACAACAAAATATCCACGGTCTTAGAATTAGAATGTCTAATCAAATTATTGTACCCGATCAGATCTAATATAAATAACACAAAATTAGCTGTTGTTGGCACACTTTGTAGACAAAAAATGCCTTCGCAAAAAAGAAGACAGAGACGGAGAGAAAGAGTGAAGGGAGGCTGCTAAAGGCAGTTAAACATTGCAAACATGAATACAAAGCTCCAGCAAGCCAGCAGCTAAATCATCATATAGAATATTTAGCAGTTTGTCACACTTTAATTCTTGTAATTAAGTATATTTCCCATTATAATCACTTGTCTTGATACTAGTAATCTACAACACATCATATTTTATTAAAACCATATTAATAGTAGACCTATAAATAGTTATAAAAAATATATATATAAATGTTCTAAATGAGTTGTTTATTAGTATATAATATAGATTTATGCTGTAAAATATTAAATTAAATGTCTAATACTTATAGGGGAGAGTGGGGTAAGATTGGCCATTTTTTACTTATGTGGTCCTCAAGATAAGTTA
>NW_015652260.1:124369-126806 GCF_001515625.1 Sinocyclocheilus rhinocerous | reverse complement strand
ACCTGCCACAACAACTCTCAACAATGTGCTTACCCTTTGATTGATCACACATCAGCATATGCTGCAGTAGGTTTGATTTACAGAGACTAATGAGGATCATTATGAGCAGAAAGAAGATCTTACCTGATATAAGCTGAAATACAGTGATCCTCATCCGACACGACTGTGTTCAGAAGTTTCTAGACATTTGATCCCAAATCCACTGTTCCTCCTCAGAGGCAAATGCAAATTTCAACATGAAAAAGTTAAATGTATGTTCCCTGTCAGGGACGAGCCATACATCACCATATGGGTATTTCCCTGTCTTGTTTCTGTTTTAAACAATTAGGTTCTGTCTTTGCTCAAGGCAGTTCATGGACTGTAATAGGATTTGTCAGCCTGGTCTGTACCAAAAGTAGTCCAAATGACAGTGCGTTGCAGTTGCAGTCGCAGTCCTCTCTGGTGGAATTCAGTTGGTTTGTATGAGGTGCAGAGCAGAATTTAAGTTGTTACTCGCTTGAAAATATTATCCAGATCTACTCCACAAAGGCGCGCATTTCTCATTCAAACACACTTCACCAGAAACACAGCATGTCGCAATCTGCGGCAGGTGAGAGCGAATGAACGTTCGATTTTCCTGCCGTAAAACCTGTCGTAAATCTTCTTGAAGCGGCAATTTTTTAATTTGTAACGAGCACGTCAGCGCGGGAAAATAAAGTCTTGAGTTTGGGTCTGTTCCTCGCAGTCGTATGGATGGTGAAGATTACAGAGCATGAATAAAATTTATACTTTTGTAATTATGTTGCATTTTTGGTGTATTTTTATGGTTCTGTTGTCAGTCACAGCATGTCAGAGAAAACGCTATTTGCACGGCAAGTAAATATGATAAGTAATGGTTAAACGATTGCAGAAATGTTATTTTAAGGGTTTAACGTGTAGTCTTTAACATTATGTATTCTTCTAAACGAGGAAATCACAGAAATCACACAGAACTAAATGTTATCATTTTATATAAGTAAATGAGTAAACTTCATTTAAGATGTTCAATATGTTCAATAGGGAGCCAGTGCAGAGTTGACAGAACCGTGCTAATATGGTCATATTTCCTGGTTCTAGTAAGAACTCTAGCTGCTGCATTCTGGACCAGCTGGAGTTTGTTTATTAAGTGCGCAGAGCAGCCACCCAGTAAAGCATTACAATAATCTATCTGTAACGTGGAGGCGTGACAACGGAGTTGAGGATCCAAGTGCAGGCTTTATTTTCAAGAGTGGTCAAAACAGGCAGGGTCAATCAACAGCAAACAGGTATAATCCAAAAGAGTAATCCAAAAACAGGCGATGGTCAGGGCAGGCAGCAAACAATCAGAGAAAAGGAAACAGTCCAGGGTTAAGTCAAGGCGGAACTATAGGAAACACCAGACAACAAGAAGACGTTACAGGCAATACAATACTGAGCAACAGGGCCGTGCACAGGGGGGTGACCCGGTGGCTAGAGCCACTGCCCCTTTGCCCTCATCGGCTGAGTTGCCCCTTTCACCAATCCCCCCATCACCCCAGTTCAAAGCGGTCTGTTCCCGCTCCGCTAAAGATCCGCTGATTCCGCTAATCCGCTCCGTGTTTTCCCGCCCGCTCCGCAGCATTTCTCACAATCTGTGTGCCGCTCTCTGGAGTGGAGACCACAGTTCCCAAGCAATGTCGTTGCATTAACAGGTAGATGCATTACAATCCACATTACAGTCAGTGGATGATTCGCTGAATTAGTAATTTGGTAGTTTGTTTTTGTATTTCTGTCGGTAATGATTTGCTCTCAGGCTTTTAAAAGTGAAAACAACAAAATATCCACGGTCTTAGAATTAGAATGTCTAATCAAATTATTGTACCCGATCAGATCTAATATAAATAACACAAAATTAGCTGTTGTTGGCACACTTTGTAGACAAAAAATGCCTTCGCAAAAAAGAAGACAGAGACGGAGAGAAAGAGTGAAGGGAGGCTGCTAAAGGCAGTTAAACATTGCAAACATGAATACAAAGCTCCAGCAAGCCAGCAGCTAAATCATCATATAGAATATTTAGCAGTTTGTCACACTTTAATTCTTGTAATTAAGTATATTTCCCATTATAATCACTTGTCTTGATACTAGTAATCTATAACACATCATATTTTATTAAAACCTAGGCCTATAAATAGTAAAAAAATAATATAAATTAATAAATGACTAAATGTAAAAGTAAATGTAATAAATGCTCTAAATTAGTTGTTTATTAGTATATAATATAGATTTATGCTGTAAAATATTAAATTAAAAGTCTAATACTTATAAGGGAGGGTGGGGTAAGATTAGCCATTTTTTACTTATGTGGTCCTCAAGATAAGTTAAAATTATGCAGAAGTACAATGAAAGTATCTATCCTATCCTAATGAAAGTATTCCTATCATTTTAAATGATCAGAATGTAT
>NW_015652260.1:122779-124313 GCF_001515625.1 Sinocyclocheilus rhinocerous | reverse complement strand
GAAGTTTAAATGTCAATATTTAATTGTTTGCATTTCTGAAACAATATGTTGAACACTAAAGTTGTAGCCTTCCTAAAACAGACTAAACAGAGTTTGTTGGCCATTAGGGACTACAGGTGGAAATATATATCTGATTATAATGCAATGGAAAGCATTTTCTGGTTCTTATCAGAGAAGGATTTGGTGCACTTGTACACTGTCCCTATCAAACAAACTACAAAATATGTATATATGATAAACTAAACCAGTAATATACAGAGTTGGGACTTTCAAGTCACAAGCAAGTCTTCAAGTCATATCCCAAGTCCTCAAAGAGTTAAAGTTAATGAGATAATTAAGTGACTAATTAAATGATGATTGTGCATTAGTGATGAACACCTGCTGTTATTGAGAATTACAGCGGATCAGATGTTGATGTTTTATTGGTTAAAATGATGCCACCATCATGGAGATCAGTGTTTGCTTTAGTTGTGCTCTTGACCCTTGACTTCTGTGTTACATCTTTCTTTATAGCAATGCATGCGGTGTTGTGAGGCACAGAGATCAGTGATGTGCAGTGAGCAGCTATTAGCAGTGTTTATATGATGAAATAATTATCATGAGCTGATTAAAATCAAAAAATGTTTTATGTTTAGGTTTTGCATAATCAGCTCAGTGAAACTTTAGTATGTAAAACAAAGTGCTGTTCTAATAGTTACTATGAATGAATTTTAAATCTTTGTAATGCATATAAAAAATTGATTTCCAGTGTCGTTAAGACACACACAGATATCAAGAACCAGCATATGAATCTCAACAATGGTGACAATCAACAAAATGCTTCATGCTGCAATGCATGCTGGGTAACACCATAGTTAAAACTCCCATCATGCACTGCAGTATGACAAGTTATTGTCACCACTGTTGAGGATCATATGATAAGTGTGACAACCATTACATCTCTCTCTCTCTCTCTTGCTTCGGCTTGCTCCCTTTTATCAGGGGTCACCACAGCGAAGTGATCCGCACAACCGCTTTGGCACGTTTTATGCCGGATGCTCTTCCTGCATCAACCCAGCTCTGAGAGTGCACTAACTCGTGCAACAACCATTACATCTGTTATGATAAAATTTTACTTTGACAAGCCAAAAACAGTTTTTAAAGTAAATGGGTGCCTTCCATTCCCCCCATGTGTTTCTCCTTTTCACAGTCTGGCAGAAATGATGGGTGGGTCCAAAATACATGGTCACATGACAGTAAAAGTGTACAGCTGCCAAGAAACGGGTTTGGTCAACTTACCCCACTCTCCCCTACTTCCATTGAAGATGAGGCAGAAGCAGGCTCAGAGAGTGAGGGAGAGCCCACTCTCATCAAAACATCTACAATAGGGCTGGGTATCGATTCAGATGTCCCAATTCGATTCGATTTCGATACGCAAGCTCTCGAGTCGATTCTCGATTTTTTTTTATTACATTCAGTGAATATAGTTTTAATAAAAATGCTATTGATATTTCTAAAAAATGAACAGTAAACATCAGTTTACAAATGGTGAATT
>NW_015652260.1:110026-120536 GCF_001515625.1 Sinocyclocheilus rhinocerous | reverse complement strand
CTCATTTTAAATGGTCAGAATGTATCTATGACAAAGGGTTCTAAAAATATGACTTCTTATAAAAAAAAGTGTTCCCATGGTTCAGTTTGCCCTGGGTTAGGGGTAAGTTGACCCGAGTCGAGTCAGTGGGTAAGATGCACCATCTGGGTGTAAAATGACCATCTGACCAAATCTGATTCAAACTCATGTGAAATAAATAATAATTAAAAAACTAATTTAATAATTTCCTTTTACAAACAGTCATATTTCTTTTCATGAAGTTAATTTAACAACATAAAACCAACCAAATGAAGTTTAAATGTCAATATTTAATTGTTTGCATTTCTGAAACAATATGTTGAACACTAAAGTTGTAGCCTTCCTAAAACAGACTAAACAGAGTTTGTTGGCCATTAGGGACTACAGGTGGAAATATATATCTGATTATAATGCAATGGAAAGCATTTTCTGGTTCTTATCAGAGAAGGATTTGGTGCACTTGTACACTGTCCCTATCAAACAAACTACAAAATATGTATATATGATAAACTAAACCAGTAATATACAGAGTTGGGACTTTCAAGTCACAAGCAAGTCTTCAAGTCATATCCCAAGTCCTCAAAGAGTTAAAGTTAATGAGATAATTAAGTGACTAATTAAATGATGATTGTGCATTAGTGATGAACACCTGCTGTTATTGAGAATTACAGAGGATCAGATGTTGATGTTTTATTGGTTAAAATGATGCCACCATCATGGAGATCAGTGTTTGCTTTAGTTGTGCTCTTGACCCTTGACTTCTGTGTTACATCTTTCTTTATAGCAATGCATGCGGTGTTGTGAGGCACAGAGATCAGTGATGTGCAGTGAGCAGCTATTAGCAGTGTTTATATGATGAAATAATTATCATGAGCTAATTAAAATCAAAAAATGTTTTATGTTTAGGTTTTGCATAATCAGCTCAGTGAAACTTTAGTATGTAAAACAAAGTGCTGTTCTAATAGTTACTATGAATGAATTTTAAATCTTTGTAATGCATATAAAAAATTGATTTCCAGTGTCGTTAAGACACACACAGATATCAAGAACCAGCATATGAATCTCAACAATGGTGACAATCAACAAAATGCTTCATGCTGCAATTCATGCTGGGTAACACCATAGTTAAAACTCCCATCATGCACTGCAGTATGACAAGTTATTGTCACCACTGTTGAGGATCATATGATAAGTGTGACAACCATTACATCTCTCTCTCTCTCTTGCTTCGGCTTGCTCCCTTTTATCAGGGGTCACCACAGCGAAGTGATCCGCACAACCGCTTTGGCACGTTTTATGCCGGATGCTCTTCCTGCATCAACCCAGCTCTGAGAGTGCACTAACTCGTGCAACAACCATTACATCTGTTATGATAAAATTTTACTTTGACAAGCCAAAAACAGTTTTTAAAGTAAATGGGTGCCTTCCATTCCCCCCATGTGTTTCTCCTTTTCACAGTCTGGCAGAAATGATGGGTGGGTCCAAAATACATGGTCACATGACAGTAAAAGTGTACAGCTGCCAAGAAACGGGTTTGGTCAACTTACCCCACTCTCCCCTGCTTCCATTGAAGATGAGGCAGAAGCAGGCTCAGGGAGTGAGGGAGAGCCCATTCTTATAAAAAAAAACATCTACGATAAAGTCTGAAATTATTACGGGTTATTTGATAATTACAGGCAAATGTGTTGGAGCAGGGTTGGACCTGAAGTCTGCAGGATGGCTGCTCTCCAGGAGCGGGGATGGAGATCCCCGCTCTATAACCCCTGATTATCCGATGCTCTTCATGAACACCAGACCAAACTCAGGGCACCAGAGAGAAAATGGTGCAGATCATAAGATTCATCTTACCTCAGTATGTATCAGTCTCTGCTTCATCATTTTCAGTCAAAGTACTGACAAATCGTAAAATTTCCACAACAAGATCAATAGCACTTCAGACATGAAAACTCTTCAAAACATTACATTCTCTCCTCTGTGCCTCTTTATCAGTTGATGATTTTGCTAAATTCTTCACAGACAAAACTAAAATCAACAACCATCAGTTCTGAGCTCCAGTCCCCTGCAAACAAGCCTGCACTGGCCCTTTACGGGCTGCCAGCGCAGGGCCCCTGAGAATTTGCTCATTGGCAAAACGTTGGCCCCTTAGCACTGGCCCTGCACGGGCAGCCCTCACTTAGCCTCCAGGAAGCCTTAGCGCTGTTTTATTGAAAATAATAAAGTTTGAAGTCACAGTTATGGAGGTAAACGCTTGCTTTAGTTGGGTTCCTGACCCTTGACTTCTTAACTTAAGTTGTTTTCTGACTGCTGTATCTATGTTTCTGAAGCAACTTTGTTATAGCAAAAGTTGTGAGAACACAAACTGATCAGATGGTGATGGTTACTTATTGATGATTCAGTCATCATGTAGCGTCCTGATGCACTGATCTCATCCAGAGGCTGATCTCTGAGGACATTATTTAGATTTAATAATTTCACTTTATAGTAGCCCTAGAATATCACTGCATGAAATTTTGTCCTGCTTTGATCATCGTACGATCATATCACAATGTGTGCGTGTGCTCGCGCATATAATATGATGACTGATTAAAAAGATTCTCAACAATATGAACAAGGCTTTAAATAAAATGTGACACGACTAATAATGAATTGAAAATAAATCAATAAAAAATATAAATTGTCTTACATTTTTCAGGGGGAACAGAGAAAACATGTCTTCACGCCATTCATGTTAAATGTCATGTTGTCGTCACCGATAGCCTCGTGGGCAGCGCGTCGACATGTAGCGCCATTGCGCTTCGGGCGTCCCGTGTTCAAGTCCCAGCTCGTGGACCTTTCCTGATCCCATCCCCCCTCTCTCTCCCACTTTGCTTCCTGTCTCACTACTATCCTATCAATAAAAAAGGCAAAAACACCAAAAATAAATCTTTAAAAAAAAAAAAAAATGGTCATGTTTAAACTTTAAATCTGTATCTCACTCTCTCTCTCCAAGTGTTTACGTTGCGAAAGAGTTCTTAAAGGGGAGGGGGTGACAATGAAAACGGATCTGTTTGAAAAATTAACAAAAAAAGTTATCTGACCCATGTATTTTTTATATGTTTATTTGGATGTTAGCGTGGAGACCGAGAGACGGACCTTTTGCTACACACATAGTGATCTATATCCTTTAAGAAGTTTATGTAAACACGCTGTAAATATTGTTTTCTGTCACGCTTGTAATCTGTGCAGTCCTGGCTATTTTCACAGGTGCTCAGGCTTTCTTTATGTAAACATAATACTATGTTTTCACATACGGTGGTATTCTAGCTGCGACATGATAATTAATCATGGATATAATTTCAGACACCCCTGCGTTTAAGGCAATATCACTGCTGGTGTCGCTTCGGGCGTCCCGTGTTCGAGTCCCGGCTCGTGGACCTTTCCCGATCCCATTCCCCCTCTCTCCCACTTCGCTTCCTGTCTCACTACTATCAAAGGCAAAAACACCAAAAATAAATCTTTAAAAAAAAAAAAAAAATGGTCATGTTTAAACTTTAAATCTGTATCTCACTCTCTCTCTCCAAGTGTTTACGTTGCGAAAGAGTTCTTAAAGGGGAGGGGGTGACAATGAAAACGGATCTGTTTGAAAAATTAACAAAAAAAGTTATCTGACCCATGTATTTTTTATATGTTTATTTGGATGTTAGCGTGGAGACCGAGAGACGGACCTTTTGCTACACACATAGTGATCTATATCCTTTAAGAAGTTTATGTAAACACGCTGTAAATATTGTTTTCTGTCACGCTTGTAATCTGTGCAGTCCTGGCTATTTTCACAGGTGCTCAGGCTTTCTTTATGTAAACATAATACTATGTTTTCACATACGGTGGTATTCTAGCTGCGACATGATAATTAATCATGGATATAATTTCAGACACCCCTGCGTTTAAGGCAATATCACTGCTGGTGTTTAGACCCTGGGAGAAAGTTTGTATCCGGCGTTACAAAAACAAATCACGTAGTGGCATATGCGTTTGTGTTTTCTTTCGGCAGGCGAAGACATTTGTTGCCGTAAATCCTGTTGTAAACCGATTTCCTCTTCTCGTGTTTTCACAGCTGCAGCGCGAGAAGTTATATAAAGCTCGGATAACCCCTGCTGGTTATTGATAAAATTACACCCATCATGAGAAATGCAATATTCAAATGTTTGAAGTATAATATTCAATATTAAAACAAATATTTATTATTTTGTTAGCTAATCTCGTTACTTTTAAAAAGTAATTTTATCCTTAAAATCTAAACATTTATTATGCCAATATTTATAAGAGATGTTTAGAATATGATTATACCTTAAGGCAGGTCTCCAAGGTATTATAAAATTGACCATCCCCCACCAGGGGCTTTAAAAGTTGAGTGAGCTCTTAGGTCGTTTCATTTCCTCTCGTGATTTGAACGACTCGCCTTTTTTTCCTGCGAACATTATGGAACGCCGAGGTAAGAGGAATTATATCTTTGAAAAACAGCACTACTCTGTTTGAATTATAGTTTATACGCTTTAAAAGTTTAGGATTAAAGAGGTCAGACGTTTTTCAACCACGCTCTATTGATATAAACTATTTTAATAGTTTTCACCTTTTAGGTTACACAGAGAAAAATGCTTTTAGCCAAATTGATATGTGTAAGTCTCTGACTATATCTTTTCTGATGTTTATACCTAGATCATTTTACAGCAGAAAATTATTTTGTTTTTATTTTTAGTGGCTGTGCAGCTGATTGATGAACAAGACTCCCAAAACGGTACAAATACCTATCTTACACTTTAAAAGTTAACTTCTCTTGGTTTCGATCTTCCATTGTCTGCACCGGGGAGACGGCATTAACGCACGAGCCACGTGTTGGCTGTGTAATGCTTACTTAGTACTGCTGTGTATCTATTGATCGTTTTAAATATCTACAACAGAAAAAGATTTAGTTTTTTTATTTCTAGCGGATGTGCAGCTGATTGAACAAGTCTCCCAAAACGGTACAAATATTCGTCTTATACTTTAAAAGTTAACTTCTCTTGTGGTTCATTTCTCTATTGTTTTGCGGGTGGCGTCGTTAACGCGCGAGCTACCACGTGTTGACCGAGACACGTTTACATACTATGGTCTGTTGAGGCTTGTGTAACTTTTTAAACGCATGTCTGTTGAGCTTTCGATAAAACTAATTAATATTACTTTTTTCTTTTTTTCTAGATCTGCTCCAGTTAATAACCCAGCCAAATTTTATAGACCTCACGCAGAAATGCAATGACCAAGCAGGTCCAAGCAGCTCTAACAATACACGAAATCCGGCACGCAGCCCCTTGAGAAAGAAAAGAGCGATCGGACTCCGGCACCAAGAGAAGAAGAAGAATCACACAACAGTAAGTGGGTTTTTTTTTCTAATTATTACTAGAGCTGGTACCATGTGGAATGCTAGGCTAGGCTTTTGGTGCGTCGATCTTCAAAAATGGTTATAATAATTAAGTTAACATTAAGGACACAGACAGCAGCTAATTAGGCGCGGTCACAGTCGGAGTCGTCACTGAAAAAAAAACTTGTTGGATTAACATTTAAAAAATGTACATCGGTTGCACATATTAAAGTTATGTTTACTCAACAGTTTGCATGATAGGACTAGGTGTTATGATCCCAATATTCAGCACCATTTAGCCACACCATAGAACATTTTCCCTTTGCTGTGAGCAAAACAGCGAGACGCAGCAATTGTTTCGCTCTGATTTTGGTTCAGCAAGAATCCAGGATCATGGCCTAATCCATGGCCGTGGTTCTTGCCTCAATACCCAATAATCAGTCATGAATTTACAATTGCTTTATGCGTGACTGGGGAACAATAAGAAAAAGGACTAGTATGGTAAGATGAATAGATGAAGACGGTACAATTCTTTGCTGCAGTCAGCGGGTGGGGATCCTTGTCGTTTTGATGATATGTTATGCTGTACATGATGTGTACTTATCTTTCATGGATGTTGCCAGTGAGACACCTTATCTGATGTCCATCAGATCCCAGTTTCTGTGCGAACTTTAGCCTGGGTGAAAGATGCCTTTTGTTGAGGTGATGTTGCCAATGACCTTTGTATGGTGTTTCCACCAATGCAACACATCATCAGTTGTGTACCCCAGCCTTATTTGGTGTTTCAGCCCTTCATCACAAGACACCCTTAGTTAACATTAAGGACACAGACAGCAGCTAATTAGGCGCGGTCACAGTCGGAGTCGTCACTGAAAAAAAAACTTGTTGGATTAACATTTAAAAAATGTACATCGGTTGCACATATTAAAGTTATGTTTACTCAACAGTTTGCATGATAGGACTAGGTGTTATGATCCCAATATTCAGCACCATTTAGCCACACCATAGAACATTTTCCCTTTGCTGTGAGCAAAACAGCGAGACGCAGCAATTGTTTCGCTCTGATTTTGGTTCAGCAAGAATCCAGGATCATGGCCTAATCCATGGCCGTGGTTCTTGCCTCAATACCCAATAATCAGTCATGAATTTACAATTGCTTTATGCGTGACTGGGGAACAATAAGAAAAAGGACTAGTATGGTAAGATGAATAGATGAAGACGGTACAATTCTTTGCTGCAGTCAGCGGGTGGGGATCCTTGTCGTTTTGATGATATGTTATGCTGTACATGATGTGTACTTATCTTTCATGGATGTTGCCAGTGAGACACCTTATCTGATGTCCATCAGATCCCAGTTTCTGTGCGAACTTTAGCCTGGGTGAAAGATGCCTTTTGTTGAGGTGATTTTGCCAATGACCTTTGTATGGTGTTTCCACCAATGCAACACATCATCGGTTGTGTACCCCAGGCTCATTGGGTGTTTTGGCCCTTTATCACAAGACACCCTCAGCTGAGGCAGGCCCAACACAGGCTGATCAGACCCGGGTGTGTGTCACTTTGTTACATGGTCATTTGGCAGCCCACACTGTGTCCATCCGCTTCAGCCACAGCCAGTGGCTGCTTATTTCAGCGACAGTGGCCAGTTCCCTGACTATCCTCCTCTGGACCTATCCTCTGATGCCCAACTCCTTCAGCAGCCTTACAGTGGAACTAGCCACAAAGCCCCTGCAGCCCACTTCCACCGGGTATACTTTCACTGTCCAGCCCTGCTCCTCTGCCTCAGCTGCCAAGTTGGCATATCGCAGCTTCTTCCTTTCAAAGGCCTCGTTAATGGCCTCTTCCCAAGGGACTGTCAGTTTGACTATTATGACGATCCTACTGGAGTTGGACCAGAGAACCAGGTCTGGGTGCAGATTGGTGACTGCAATTTCAAATGGGAACGTGAGTCTGTGGAATGCCACATGATCACCTTTCCTCTGGTTTGTCTGGCTGTTATAACTCAGTTACAGCAGCCAAACAATATCTAATGTTAGAAATTAAAGGGTCAAAAGCCCAACTAATGAAAATTGTGATTTTCTCCTTTGGTGATTCTGCTTGTTACCATCAGGTGTCTTCAATAATGGTCAATCATCACTCAATTAATGACTTAATTATCTCATTAACTTTAACACTGCTTCAGTGTTCATTTGACACTCTTCAGTGTTACTTTTAACACTCTTGCGTGTGGACTCAAATAAACTCCCGGGAGAGTTAATTTAACACTGGGCTTTTTGCTGTGTAGTGTTCTAAAAATTTAGAACCAGGTGAGTTTTGAAACACCACTGCATATATGAATGAAAAACATAAAAATCATGTTTGTATAACAAACACAAATTACGTAGCTTTAACATGTATAAATCATGTTCATTTAACATATATAAATTGTGTTGAGTAAACATAACTTTAATATGTGCAACAGATGTAAAAAAAAAAGTTTTAATGTTAATCCAACAAGTTTTTTTTTTTTCAGTGTAGGCCCCTATAATCGTCACCACCTTTAACCCCACTAGCGACGGCCCTGAGCAGCAGAATACATTACCTACTGTAATTGTCACCGGTGTGACAGTTGTAAAGGCCATGTTAAGTAAGACATCTGAAAAATATTTGTGACCACAAATTAATCAACAAAATTCAAATGCCACAATGAAATATCAGTGAAGTGGTCAAGTAACCATACAGAAATGCAAGCTTGTACTTAAAGTGACAGTTCACCCAAAAATGAAAATTCTGTCATTTACTCTGTCATCATGTCGCTCCAAACTAATATGACTTTTTCTTTCACAGAACAGGGGTTCTGCAAGGCTGCATCTCATTGCTAGTTTTACTTGATCTTAGTGCTGCGTTCGACACTATAGATCATGACATACTCATAGATCGATTACAAAATTATACAGGTATTCAAGGGCAGGCTTAAAGATGGTTTCTCTTTGGCCAAGCATTCAAATAATGCATCTCATAATCTTGTACTGCAGTTATATCTGATCAAATGCACATTATTATTCTTTAGTTTGGGTTAAACAAATCAATTTTGCTTGGTTGGAACAGCAGCTATGCTAATTATGTCTCTATTTGTTTCTCTGTTTTTGCCACGGGATTGACATCCAACTGTAACTACACACATGATCACACATCAATACATGTTTGACATAAATAGACTGTTGAGGATCATTATAAGCAGAAATAAGATCTTACCTGATGTAAGCTGACACAGTGATCCTCACCGACAAGACTGACTGCTAACTAAAAACCATTGTTGTGTTCAGATGTTTACAGAGATGTTATCAGCCCATCATGCTGGTAAGGATATTTGATTCCATGTCTGTTTTCAAATTCAAATTCAGATACAAATTTAATTCCAAATTTAAATTCGTTTCTTGGAAGTGTTGTCAGACTCTCCACACAATGTCACAAGTGTAATTTCCTATCAGTGTTTGTCAGTTTTAACCCACATTGGCAGCTGCTTTTAATTGAGCATTAGGTTTTTTCTTAGTTTGACACGACCAGTCATTGATAATCAGAACATTCCCTTCTTACAGATATATTGCAGAAGATGGTTTGATTTAATTTTTCATATTTCTAACTAGGATTCTTCTCAAATTAAAGTCAGTCTATTATCCACCTTATTTTTTCCCGTAAGAGCGAGCGCGAACATTTGTAAATTTTATGTTGCGAGGCTTCCGGTCTCATCCACTATTCCAGCTTTTTTTAGCTGTACAAAACAGCTTGTTTTGCTGCTTGATATTGCAAACTTGTGTCTTACCATATTCATTTAATGTATTATCTTAATTATGAACACAGTGGTTTGTAGTGTAAACAGTTGTACTATTTACTGCACTTTATAATTATTCTCGTTATTTCCCTACAGCGGCTAATGAACCGGAAGTCTCGCACATTCACAGAAAACGGCTTACTTCAGTGTTGAAAATTAAGATGGATATGGAGGGGTTTTTTTTGTTGTTGTTTGTTTTTGAATGTTTTTTTTTTTTTTGGAATGTGGAAAAAAACCGTTCACAAATACACTTATAAAATCACATTGTTTATTAAGACATAACAACAAGCATGAAATCAATCATCATTAAAATTTTAATACAAAAAGACAGAAATTGACAGAACAACTTTATATTTAGTATACATTGCAATCACTCCTAACTTGTGGACAAACTAACAGTTTGCTTTGCACATTCAGTTTAACAACATTAAGTTTAACCCTCTTAACGCCAAAGTCGCAAAATTGCGACAAGACGTCATACTTAATCAAATAGACTGTAGTTCCTAATATGGTGTAATATCTCATTTGTATTCCCTACCACTAGATGGCAGACATGTAGTACTTCGATTCTAGACCAAAATTAAGTCACCTTCCTATTCAAAGTGTTTGAGGAAATAGCAGAGCAAGTATATTTCCTGAATATTATGACATTCAGGAGGGCCGCCCCCTGATGACGTCATAATATGCAAATTAGATGAGTATATTTACACCCCACATAAACTTTCGGTCATGCCCAACATTTTTCTAATTTACATTAGATCTCTATCTTTAAGCCCTTTCAAGCCACAAGCTTTTGAAATCTTGATGTCAAAATCCAGCATTTTTCCAAAAAAACCCTGGCGCCTAAAGGGTTCAAGATAAAGACTGTCCACATCGACTCAGGATGCTGTTCAAAATCCTGCAGCACCACAGACCGCCACAGACAATGTTCCATAAAATCACATTATATTTGTCCCAAACTATTGTTAATGTGTAGGCCTACATAATGACTTAATCTTAGACTGGAAGATTGTGAATTGTGTATCTTTCAGCACGTCTGTCTGTCTGTATGCTTTATAATAGCCATAGATCACTCTTTCTCTTTCCGTTTGCTCTGTTTCAAACACTGTCCTTCAAACTCAACGCAACTTTGTTTATTCCTTAAAGGGGTCATATGATGCGATTTCAATTTTTCCTTTCTCTTTGGAGTGTTACAAGCTCTTGGTGCATAAAGATCTGTAAAGTTGCAAAGACTAAAGTCTCACATCCAAAGAGATATTCTTTATAAAAGTTAAGAGTCAGCCACGCCTACTTAAAACGGCTCGTTCTAA
>NW_015652260.1:91564-110007 GCF_001515625.1 Sinocyclocheilus rhinocerous | reverse complement strand
GTTCCAGAACTTTTCAGCCCAACTATTGCAGGACCTGGTAGAGTAGACTACAATGCCGGCTGTTCTGACACACAGACTGTAAGTACGTTTTTTATATTTAAAGAGTTTTTATATTTAATATTTTTTATATTTAAATCAAGTTTTTTGGGCAGTGTAGAGTAGGACTTGTAGTTTGTCATTTCTCCGATCACAAATGCAGACATGGTTTTATGTTTACACGGCGCGATGCAACGTAACGCGTAAAAAGACAGTATAAGTCATTATAATCCATAATTATGTCCCCACTGGATGCAACGAATGCCTCGTTTATTATGGGTTTTCATGTTTTTGAATCATCGCTCCAGCCTGACAGGGCATCATCACAATATGTTAAGGGGCGTAACATTTCCGTCACACGCTTGAGGTATTCGGCCAATCATAACGCACTGGATAGCTGGCCAATCACAGCACACCTTGCTTTTCAGACCGATGAGCTTTGTAAAAAACGACACGTTTCAGAAAGGCGGGGCATAGAGGAGAAACAATAATGTACAGTATGTGGAAAATAATGTGTTTTTTTAACCTTAAACCGCATAAACACATTTCATTACACCAAATACACAATAATGTTCTTTTTAGCAACATCATATGACCCCTTTAAGTGAACTTTTATATTTGTTTTGGACTGCTGTCTTGAATTGGGTGCAATGTGGCGCTACGCTTCTTGTCTGGAGTGCGACAAATTATGTTCCCTATCGAACGGTCTCTCCCATTGTGTCAGCATTTTGACGCTAGGGGAAACTCCTGAAGGGGAGGAGCCGACTGCTATATGAGGCTCAGAGCGCCATTTCATCAGAATTTTTCTCTTTCCGCGACAAGATCATCTCTTTGCTAACTCTGCAATCAAGAAGCCGAAATAGAGGTAGAAGCTCAGCCAGCTGCTCACCACCGTAGAAGGAGCCCCGGCAGAGGAAGAAGCCAGAATCCTTCCCCTGTGGCCATCCAGCACATTAAAGAGCAAATTTCCTGCGACGTTGTTGCAAATGTCGCACCACAAGTGTGGCTCATGCTCAGGAATCCCTGCATGATGCAGAAGGGCTCAGTGTGTGTGTCGCTTGTCTGGGCAGCGCCCACACTTTCACTACAGGAGCATGATTCTCGCTCTGCTTCCTTCTTGGATCGCCTTCGTCCCCGTCCCTCTCGCTCTCAAGTCCCCCCAATGGGTTATTATGAGCTGGCAGTGAGCGAACTGATTCACATTCTCACCAGGCTGTGGAGAATCTCGTCTTAGCTTGGTCGTTGCCGTTTAGATGAATAATGCCCACTGGGCAGACATGCTGTCTAGAGACAATGTATCTCCAGGAGAATAGAGACTACATCCTCATATGGTTCAAACGATTGGTCTGTCTTCCGGAGGACAGAGGTGGACCTCTAACCTCAGAAGACAACTTTCACTGCCCAATTTATTTATCGAGACAGCGAGATGCCATGGTCCACGATTGGTCCAGCGCTTACTTGTTTATGTTTGGCCCCTCGACGGGACACTTTGTAGCTACCTGTGAGTGTGACTAACACCATTTTAGAGGCTAGAACACCGTCTACAAGACGCGTTTATGCCCTTAAATGGTCACTCTTTAATGATTGGTGCACAGCACGCAGCCTGAACCTCTTGTGACGTGTCCCACGTGCTAACCTTTCTACAAGAGTTGTTGGATAAGGGTCGCACCCCGTCCACACTCATAGTCTATGTGGCAGCCATTGCGGCCAATCATTCTCTTGTGGCTGGACAATCAGTCGACAGAAACAACCTAGTGTTTACATTTCTGAAGGGGAGCTCGGTGATTGAAGGTTAAAAGGAGGAGTGATGACAGTGAAGGACGAGAGAGGACCAGGCCTTGACTATTTATGTTGTTGTTTTATAGATTTTATGTGGCAGTCATCCATGAGGGGCTGCCGCTTTACTTTCGCTTTGTGTTTGTTTATTCGATTATTAAAGTTTTGTGTTTAAATATTCGCCAGTTCCTGCCTCCTCCTTCCCATTGCTACGAACTTTGTTACACCCTTCTAGCACTCCCTGCTGCAGATGGAGAGTAGGGTCCCAATCCACTCTGCCCAGTTCGGGCTCTGAGGGTGTATGTAGAGTGCTCTGGCCTCTTCAGACACTCAGAGAAGCACTTGGAGGCCGCTCTTAAGGGCTGCCTGACTCACTGGATAGTAGATGCTATAGCCTTGCCTTACACATCAACAGGCTTGCAGTGCCCTCTAGGGATAAGGGCCCACTCCACTTGAGGGATGGCCTCCTCTTGGTCGTGGTCTAGTGGGATTTCCATTGGTGAGATTTGTGTGGCCGCCGGCTGGCCGTTGCAGTCTACCTTTGCTAGATTTTATAAATTGGACGTTCCCAGCCATGCAGGCACGGATTTTGTCTGCTTAATTCTGCCTAATCCCCTTTGCAAGTGGAAAAGGCCATGTTATGTAGTCTTCAGCCTTGTGGCTCGGGTCTCACTACATGCTTATGCTTACCGGAGCCCTCAGTCGAGTGCTAACGGGCTGAGCGGCTTCATTCTGCACCTGCTTATAGCACGGCGCTATTGGATGCGTTCCCCTAGTGTCAAAAAGCTGATGCAATGGGAGAGACCATTCGATAGGGAACACTCCAGTTACAAGCTTTATCATGAGCTTCTTATCGCTCCATAACTATGCAAATAGGGCAATTTTTTTTCTTTAAAATGTCTGTGTGCATATAATAGAGCTATGGAGGAATATAGGTGTGAAAAGCCTGAGATTTAAACGCATCTGCTGATTCACATCACAGAGCTACATTTCCTTGGATAAATCCAGAAAGAGAAAGTTGATAAGACTGATAGGTGTAGAAAGAATAAGAGAGGAATAAGAAAAGCTCCTGTTACTTGCGTAACCTCGGTTCCCTGAGATAAGGGAACGAGCGTTGCGTAAGTTGCCATGCCATCAAAGGCTGCATGCGAATTGATGACTGTCGCTTCAGTCGAAAGTTTCTGATGAAATGACGCTCTGAGCAGACTCATATAGCAGTCGGCTCCTCCCCTTCTGGCGGGCTAGAGCCCCATTGGTTTGTGCAGCTAAACAAACATACACAAACATACACAGCTACACAAACATACACAAACAAATCAGGCATCAGTAACAGAGTAAACAGGAGTTTCCCCTAGCATCAAAACGCTAATGCAAAGCTCATTCCCTTACGTAGGGCACCGAGGTTACGCAAGTAACCGGATTTTGTAACGAATTTAGGCTACTTTAACTTCTTGGGTAATATCAATGGTATGACATACTTCAGATGCATCCAAAATTACAAACACATATACATATATTTAATTGTTTGATCACAATTATTGCTAGGGACAATTTGGTAGTTGTTGGATATTGGTAGGGATCCTATTTGTTTTAATTATTTTACAAAAGAGCTTTGCAACATTTTGTTATTAATGGATGTTCACAAATACTCTTTACAGTTTTGATCGATGTATTACTTGTATTACTAGAGCTATCCGCTATATCAGGAAACAACGCAAGGGACCATGTCACGTCATAGCGGTTTTTGGGTCAATGAGAACCAATCTTTAAAGAAAAGAAAAATACTCACCTTGGCTGGAAGGAGCCACGGAGGAGCTGGCAGCAGAAGACAACCCAGAGTAACACAAAAGACAGCCAGGAGGATGGTGACCCACAGCAAAACCCATGGAGGAAGGAGCCATGGCAAAGTTCTGAGCCCAACTGATGGCAGTGATGCCGGGAGATGTGGAGACCCAGTTGGAGTCCAATGGACAGAGAGACCAGGCATACCAAAAATACAGGAGTCTAACTTTATTAAACCAAAATAAATAAGAGATATCCACATACAAGTGTCAATGAAACTGTGCAAGGCACAAACAACACCAGGCAATGAATTTAATATACAGAGACCTAATAAACAGGTGTGTGAAATCAATGAATAATCATGACAACCAATGAAGCACAAAAAACAAAGACGAACTAGAAATCCATTAAACAAAGTGAAACCAAAACTACATGTGACAGTTACACTTTAAAAAGTTATATTGCAGAAGATAGTATTTCATATTTCAAACTAGGATATTCCTCTCAAATTAGAATCAGTCTAATTATATGGAGCTTTTTTAGTCTTTTGGGGAATGTGGAAAAAAAAACATGTTCCCAAATACAATTATTATATGACACTGTTTATTAAGACAAAACTTTGTAACAAAAAAAATCATTTAAATAATGAAAACCTGAGTGAAAGCAAATATCAATCATCATTCACATCTTTTATTACAAAAGTACAAGCCATATGACAATACAGATTCACTTTAAATCTGACACATCAGCTGTTCCTTTACTTTAATAGTTTATTTATAAAGATAAATCCACTACACCTATAAAAGCTGTGACACTCCATTCTGAAAATATATCTTGCCATATGAATATATAAAAAGTAGGCTAATAAAAAAAATATTCTAACCACAAACAAAAATATAAGTGTGCAAGATTAATAAATGTATTAACTATTTGACACAAGCCTCATATTTAAAATATATTTAACATTTTTACTTAAACTGTAAAGTGTAAAGTCATGTTATTTCCCTTCACTATGCACACATGAAATAGTTTTCAGGAGGGTATTTTAGTTTGCCAACATTTATCGGAACATTTTGTGGATTCTGTAAAAATATGCTTTTCTCCCACCACCAAGAAAATCTTGTGTTTAAAAACGATGTAAATGTTCTACATCAATAGTATTTACAACTGTAATATCAAAAGTTTTGTAACATTACCATTTACAGAAAGGAGCTGAAATTAGTTAACATCTAAAACATTGATTCTGTATTTTACTTTAAGAATGACCCAAAAATATGACATCTGAAACTGGTGTTGATCTACAAGTGATCTGGAGTAATTCATTAAGATTCATACATCCTTAAAAATGGTTAAGGACTTAAAGAAGCAGTCCTGACCTGGTCAAAACCCAAATTACTAAACAGTAAATTTTACTGTAAGAATGACATCACATGCATTATAATGGAACTTGAGCAGTATCTATTACTGAACCTGATGCTGTACTCCTCAGTGTTGTTTGCGTCCACAGCAAAGACATCTGAAGAACTTCCTGTACTGCTGCCTGACCTGGACAAGAATGAGACGAGAGGAGCTGAGTGACTTCATTTAACCTCTGAAACTCATGAAGCAGAATGGAGTTTGTTTATAATAAACAGGTAAGAAACTACTGTACTGCCACTGTGTCTGGAGGTTTATTGGTTTATTCATAGAGTATGGATGGAAAAAAGTCTGACCTCATTATTGAAGACACAGTAGATCAGGAAGATGAAGGTTCCCTGCTGGGAGTTCACGATCAGGAAGAGGATCTCCAGCACCTTACTGACATTAGTGAAGAAACCCAGAATCCAGGAGCAACCAAGAACCACACACTGAGCCAGTGTTTTAAACACCATGATCCTGCAAAGAGAGAAAGAAAGAAAGTTAAAGTGTCTTCATTGACTATATGTTCTTTATTTATAGAGTGTTTTGATCATAATGTTTGTTACTTGGTTTGTTTCATCTGTGAAACTTCAGCATTCAGTTTTTTGAGAGTTGAGTTCAGAGTGATGACTATCTTGATGAAGAGAATTGTGTTTAACTGCAGAAAAAGAAGAAATTATCCAATAATTTTTTTGGCTTCAACAGCCCATGTGAAAAATGTTAATATTTATAACTTACTGCTAGTATGACACAAACAGGACCCAGAAAACTCCAGATAAAACCTTTATCATGTTTAAGCCAGCAACTGTTTAGAGGAAAACAAATAACTGAATTAATCAAATAATGCTATTTCATATGTTGACTGTTGAAATCAGATTTGCCTTTAGCGTGCCTGTAATATAGCCTGTGTCAAAAAATTAGTTTCATCAGATAGCAGAAAACCGTTCTGAGCGCTTTACTTCCTTCTAAACAAATGACCTTAAAAACCTTCAGTAGATTCTCCATCGTGTTGTAGCTCATGAAAGCCACAGCAGCTGATCCTGTGAGACAGAAACAGAAAAGCAATACTATGTTAAAACAACAACAATAAAGAAAATAAGTAAATGTGGTTTAGCAGATATATTGTCAATTTTTATTTTAGATTTTTTTTTTAATCACACTATAACATTTCACATGCTTGTTTCATTGTTGTTCTTGGCGATCCCTATGAGATCGATGTCCACAGAAGAATTTGTCGTGCCGAGTCGAGGGATTTTCTCTAAGGTGACCTGTGGTCCAACCATGAAGACTTCAACCTCTGATTAAGCACAAAACAAGAATATGCTATAGTAAATTATTAACAATATTTATCTTTTTTTATGAAAGCCCAGTCATTGTAATCACTATTTATATTGTTGGGTTTGATGGTTTTGAAGTTCTCTGATGTAGTTTGAATCAGGTCAACCTTCAAACAGTGCTTTTCTTTAATCTTTAATTTACTAAGTAGTCCTATTAATGAAGGCCAGTGTGATTGAAGCCATTAATTATAGGCATTCAACATTGCAGTATAATTGACACCCATTATTTTAATATTTAATAGGCTTTGAAAAATATAACAACTTTTAATTTAAGTGAACTTAAAACAATCTTCACATAATGTACAGTATATGCATAAACTATAAACTGAATACATGTTTTTAGGGTCTTTACGCTCGGTTAAGACTGTGTTTACGAGGTCACTCGATGAAAATGGGCATTTTGACATAATTTTGTGTGTTTTTGTCTGTTGAAATGCTAAAGAGAACCCTGAAGCGGCTTTCTGTGCGTGTGCACGTGTCGGACGCTCTTCACGAAGCCTTCACACATATGCACACAGGGCCTTTTGAAAGCAGTGCCTATCAGCTGTCACAGTTGTGAGACATGAGTGAAACTGGCTACTGTCTTTATAAGCTAAATTTTTAACAGCATCACAATATACACAATATTCCCTAATTTTATATCGTCAGTAAAGATGCTGCTGATATTTGATGTATCGCCCAGCCCTATTTCACAAAGAACATTTTTAAAAATAAAGAGTTCTTTATTGGCATCAAAGCTTCCATGAAAAACCTTCAAAATCCTTTGAACCTTTCAATTCCACAAAAGGTTCTTTAAAGTGGGGAAAATGTTCCTAACCCTAGAACAAATTGTTCAATGAAAGTTTTTTTTAGGGAGCCAAAAATAGTGTTCTACAGCATCCCAGCAAAATCCCCTTTTGGACAATGCTTACTAGAGAAAAACATTTTAAAAAATTATTTAGAAGAACTTATTTGACTATGACTCACAGTGTGACTGAACCCAGAACATGTCAAAAACACAAATACAAACAAGGCCTTTTACCTGTATTCTTGAGACTAATATTCAGCCAGTTGTGAGTTTCTGTTGGTGTCACTAGTGCAGACACCAGGCTCTCAAAGGCCTTCAGATAAGTGTTTCCATATGACACCAAGTTACTTTTATCTTCAGCGCCGACCAACTCTGAAACCTTTACCTGGGTGGCATCAACAATCTTCAAATAGTTTTCTGCCACCTAATCAAATACCAAAAGAGAGACTTCTGTAGAATGCAAATGATTTCTATGACAAAAGGGTAATATCGAATCTATGGGTCACTCTCAAAATACAATGACAAACCACAAACCGTAACTTTGTTACAGTGTTAAACTACTTAATGTTTGTGTAAAATATTTTCATTTAAATAATGATTTGAAGTTATAACTCAAGTATTTTGAGACGATGCATTTAAAAAAAAATCTTAATTAGTGAAATTAAATATAAAAGAAAACATTAAAAAAACAACTATTATGATAGAAAAATAAACAATTTAAAAAGGGGGGGGGGGGTTGAGAATGACCCCTTATATTGGTCAAGGGCAGGAAACATTACTTACTTCCGTAGACATCAGACCTGCCATATTTGCGATCTGGTCAACAAAATTCACTATGTTTTCTGCAGTGAGCTGCTCCAGATAAATAAAAATAAAATTTAATTTAATTTAATTTTTTTTAAAAAAGGATAAAAGAGAAATCAATACTTTTTTAATAATGATTTTATAACATTTATAGAGTAACAATCATCTTGTAGAAACTCATTCCCACATTCCCACTTACGCTGTTTGAAGTATTCATCATATCTGGAAGGAAAGAATTGGGATAAATCTTGAATAAAAACGGCATATGACACACAAGGGCAGCATTTGAGGACAGTACTGTACACACCGTTCAGGCAGAGGCAAGTATATGCACTGCAACTACAGAGATCTGGAGAAGCTTCATAGCTGCAGTTGCTGCTGCAGTCGTAGGATCCGATCATGCAGGAGCAGCCGGCACTCTGAGGGATGCAGGAATAGGCCTTGCAAGAGACATTTTGTCCATGACAGTCCACGTAACTGGAAGAATTTGCGCAGTAGCTTGTGTTCGCCAGAGGAGAACAGTACTGGTGTCCTTGTGATTTGTCGATGGCTACATTACTTATGATAATCATCAGCAGCAGCACTAGAGATAAATCCATCAGTTACTGTATAATCACTTCTACATCACAGTATGTCTTTGATCACTAGATAATTACTACACTCTGTAAAATCTGTAAAATGAACAGTATTTTACTGTAAAATTACATGAAATGTCTGGTTAGATCTTATACAGTTTCCCCCTGTATATAGTACAGGAACTTACTGATAACCTATTAACAGTTTTTTCCATAGCGTTTTTACAATATTTCACAGATAAAATTACATAATATTTTTTACAGTGCAGTAAAATTTGCTACTGGAAAGTTCATAGAGAACAAAAAGAAGCTAATTCTTGCTAAAGTGCACAAGACTATGTCATGAGTTGTTTTGTTACACCTGCCAATTAATTTCTACAATAACTAACAATTATTCTCATGTAAAAAAATAAAATAAAATAATAATAAAAAAATTTTGTTTTTATTCGGAGCACAACCGGGGACTCCAATTCGATTCGCTCAAAGCGTAACAAGGCTATCAGCTCATACAAGTTTTGCTCATTTTGCATGTTCTCACAAGCCCTCATCAGGCAGACATTCTTACATGAACATCTATGTTTAGGATTAGTATAGTAACATGAGGCAGGAGAGATTACTTACCAGTCAAATGAAGGATGTTCATTTTGCTTTGAATTGACGATTCTTTAAAAAGAAACCAGTGTCCACCGTCCACCGTCCACTGCAGTATAGCAAATGAACTGCTGTTTAGCAAGCTAAACACGTCTACAAACTCCTAGGAAGATGCATTTGCATTTTGTCCTCTATAAAACCCAAACTTACATAAACAAAACAGTGGCTTTTTACCACTGTGCTTCTACCAAATATCATTTACATAACTTCAGGAACATGTCGAGCATTCTTTACATGCCAATAAAGGCTTGTCTTGTTTGACAACAAGTTGGAAAATGCAACTAGAGTAAAACTTCTCATTCAATTAAATAAAAGGAAAGCAAGAGCTGGTGATTTAAAAATGCATTTACTGTTTTGAGTGTATTAATTTCTCTTGGCCTATCTAGACTGTTTCCTGACCTGCGCAAGAAGAGAAAGACTGATTGACCTCCTCTGAATGCAGTTTCAGTGTCTAACTACAATGCATTTTGGGTTTTTAATGTGGTAAAGGACTATTTGATTGTGACCTGATCACAAAAACGTTATGTTAGGGGCCTGTGAGTTTCACTGTTGTACTGGCAGGCCATGCTGTGAATGATTTGAGAAGCATTACTGATCTGTAGTTTATGCGCTTGGCAGGAAAGCCACCCAGTAAAAGCCTCGCTTTCAGACTGATCTAGAAGCAACTTCAGAGTTGTTGTGAGCCACAACAACAACTGACAATCACCATGAACTGTTCTCAGATCTGAGGATGTGGTCATTAGGTTTATCTAAAATGCGCAAGGCCTTTGACCACACACATGCAAATTTAAGTTTCTAAGAATGACGCACAGCTCACGTCATTACCAGTCAACCACGTGAACCTAAATGTCATGTAACTTATGGCTATAGAGCTGCAAAAAATGACAACATGATGGCGTCGCAAGAATTCAAATCCTTGTGACCCGAGCTGTGTTGTCAAATGCAACAGACAGGGAAAAGCAGAAGTCCATTTCTCACTTTTATGAACCTCCAAAACATCTACTATAATAACATGAAATATTAACCATTTAAATGTTGCTTGTAAAACATTTAGCTAACATGCTGGTATTTCTGAATGGCTGTCAAGAGAAAGATGCTCTTTGCAGGCAGATGGTGTAGTTATTAATTTGCAAGCATGCTAAAATTACAAGTTATTTGTACTCTTTGTAAGCTTGTTCTCATCTGTGGTCTACAGACTCTGTGACATCAATGCACATCCCACTATTTCTCACTGATCTAGAATCGGACAGCTCAGGTCACATCTCATTCGCAAGCAATTATCACAGGAAGCACAGACACGGATCTCAGATATGTGAGAAAAGGCTTGTCTACATACATCGTGTGTTAAAGGAAGTAGATGCTGTGCAAATATATTTATGGGTGTTTTGCTGTAAATATTGAGAAAAGCATTTTTAACTTTGAGTTCCTCAATGTGACAAAGGCTTTGCACAACAGTAAGAGACATTGAGGCTCAAGGCAAGTAGTGAATAAGAACTAGGAAGCACTGATGCAAAGTGGTCTACAGTGGAATATAACAAGGTTTACACATTAACAATGAAGTTCTTCTATAATTTTGTGATCTGGATTTGTCTGTCTGGTGAGTTCTCTCTGCATTTACATTGCTTGTTTTGTCATGTTTAGTAGCTTGTCTTCAGGATGCATTTATTCCTCTACTTAAAAATGATCAGTTACTGGATTGATGGTCTTTGTTATGCCTCTTCATTGTTCAAGTAAAGAAGTCAATAAGCAACCAGTTTCCTCCTCATGACATGTACATGTGCCAAATGAATCATGAGATGAAGCGGATAATTCTGAACATGTAAACAGAGGGAACCAAAGTCATGTTGATGCAACCTAAATCAGATTTACAGCTACTGCTACAATCTGTTGCCAAAATTTGAGCAGACAAACTGTCTCTGCACAGTCTAAGAGAATCATTCTGTATGTTTTTGAGAATTACATATTTGCTGCTGAGACAACAACAAACAGAGGTCATAGTTTGTCACAATACAACATTACTAAGCAAATGTATGGTGCCATTTCTCTTAAGTCCAGGAAGAGGAAGAGTGTAACATGGGGAGTAACTAGAGTATAACATGGTGCAGCTAGTCTCATCAAATTTGATTCATGCTCATATTTCAATTTCACTGATGTACTCAAACTTTCAATTGCTTAAGTATTTTGATATACATGATTTTGCTTAATAATAGGTGCTATACTGTGCATGCTGTCCTCATATTCCGTCTGTGCAAAACTAGACAGTCAACAAGTAGACAAAAACTGCAATACCGAAAACCATAAAATGTGACGGTAACAACTATGTAGCGTCTGGACCACTCAAACACACAATATATATTTTGTTTTTATATTTAACAAATACTCTGTAACCCCCCTCAGTTAACAAGCCATATGAGGACCCATGAACCCTTCCCCCCGAAATGCGTAACACCCCAGGAAGCCGAACAGGCTCCTGGTTGCATGGCAACCAACGCTGATATCACTGGGTTTATTGGCCAAAAGAATGCAAAGCAGGGAAAATCCCTGCATGTCCCAGGGCAAGAGGCAGAGTAGAAATGGACTTTTCTACTAATTAATTCATAGGAAAACCTTTCTTTGAATGAACACACATCATCCTTCAGGTCATTGGGTATATTATTGTCATCATGTATTTGGTCTTTGAAATTGTATACTGTTATGCAGACTTATAATCGAAACACCCTCCTGTCAGCTTACATATATATATCTCCACCATGTTTAGTATCTATGAATTCGCCTTCTTTTGTGTATGTTAGACTAGTTTAAGTGTTTATGTAGTTAATAAAACCTTACTTGTGTCACACTTGACGTTGTTCATTGTTTGCTCATAACTGGAGTCCCTAATCATGCAGATTTATGCTACAAGCTCTGTGTAGAGTTGTACAGTAAGAAAGTTATTTCCCTTAACCAGGAAATTAACGTTCTTAGAATTGACAAGACAGTTGACCCTGAGAGTTCAAGTAAATATCTACAGCGGATCTAAAATATTCATAATTAATTATAACTAGTTATGATTAATTATTCATATTTCCCATGAGCTGATTCGTTACAACTATAATATTGACAGAACACTATCCCAGCAGACTGTTAAGTTGGTCACACACCGGACGAGATAAGCAGCGGCGCGTCTTTAAAATCGAACACATTGTTTTCTATGAGTGTATGCACACCGGCGGCGCCACTCGTGACTGTCTGCGGCGACGCTGTTCAAAATCCTGCCGCGCCACTCACATAGTTTTCCATAAAATTACATTATATTTTTCCAAAATTATTGTTGATGTACATAATGACTTCCTAAGCTGGAAGATTGTATTGTGCATCTTTCAGCAAGACATTTGTCTTTCTGGGGCTTGAATAAAGTCTGTACGCTTTATATAGAGAGCTATAGAGTTTGCTCCATTTTGTCACACACCGAACTTCAAACTCATCGATGCCATACTGTAAAAAAAGTGACTGCATATTTTCCAGTTTACAAAACCTTTTGAGTCTCAAATGCAGTTTTCTTGAAACTACATAAAAAGCCTTGTCAGGCCAACAGAATTATCCCAAATGTTGTCCCAACTAGTCAAACACTGTTGTCTGAACAAAGAATTTCATATTGCTGAAATGTTAAGGCTCTGTGTGTTCCCAGCATGCATTGCAGCATGAATAAATGAGGTTACAGGATTGTTTTGCTGTTTGCTGACTTCATTTAACACATTATTGTTTTGTCATTATTGTTGGTTGTGTTGTGATGTAGTTTCTTTTTACATTTGTTGATTGCCGCCGTTCTTGAGGTTTGTGTGTCAAGTATTGAGGCCTAGAGTATGTTCCACCACTTATATCTTTATCCTGGATATCTTTGTTTTGTAGGGTGATTGCGCCTAATCTTGTCTACATATTAGTCTAAATTCAGTAAAGTTTCTATAACTTTTCACTACTTTCTTGATACAATTGTTACAATTTGCTTATTTGCTTACAGCTGAAATAAACTGATAAAGAAATAATCCATGTTTGTCATTCGTAAATACACATAAAAAGTGATAATGTGGTGACTTTTCACAAAATCTTCTTTTTTTTTTCATCCAGGAAACAAAATATTACCTCAACAACAGTAATTGTTCTTTATGTTGCTGTGACAACAATACGTATCTTTACTGAGAAGAACTAAAAACCAATTGTTGAGACAACTCAAAAGTCTTTTTTGCATCAAGTTGCCTTATTTTTTATATTTTCTCAACTATTTATTTTTTGCCATGCATTTTGTTCATTCTTGAAGTGAACTTTTGCCTGTTTGGTGATTAGATTAACTGTTTTGAACTGCTTTCTTGAATTGAACGCAATGCGTACGGTGTGCGATACACATGAGTTGTCCTAGACATGGCGCGGCGTGGCTCTGCGGTGTGTGATCACCTTTAGATTAGCACACACAAGCTGCCATGTTATGTATAACTACACACTTATCTAAATATATATTCTTAAAACAACTGAAATGGCCCTTCTGTATTCTATACATTGTTGTTTATTTCATTCAGCAGGAATTGGGATTTTGGCTACAGATGGAACTGATATACATGGACACAGTGGAAAAACTGTCACAATTACATGTTCCTACAGCTGGGCTTCAACCAATATAAAGTATTTCTGCAGAGATCCATGTAAAGACAGTAAAGTTATTTTAGTGAAATCTGACCAGTCACCTAGAGGAAGATACACACTGAAGGATTCTGGAAAAGGAACCTTCACTGTGAACATCACTGATCTACAGGAGTCAGACTCTGGGATTTACTGGTGCGGAGTGGAGAGATCTGGTTTTGACTCTTATCAGAAAGTCAGACTGAGAGTATCTAACGGTAAGAATGATGCATAGTATTTGGTGTAGATTTAAGGAAGTGTAAAATACTCATCTGCATGTTAATTACTATTATAGACCCACAACTCCTAAACCAGCAGCAAGTTCTCAATCCCCCACAACAAAAAGTTCATTCTCTACATCTTCAGCATCTGGTGACATCACAGCCTCATCTTCATCAACAGGTAACACGGAGCTAATCGAGATATTATGTGCATTTATCTATGTATCTAAACAAATTATGGGATGATGTTGTTCCTTTTACTCTTAAAGGATTTAAAGGTCCTGTTCTTTCATCCAGACCAGCATTTAATGAGAACGGTGCACAATCTTCAGTCTCCTCAGGTATACAGTTCATTATTATTTCTCTGCCATCTCTTTGCGTGTAATACAACATAAAAAAAAAAACACTGTCAGGCAAAATCATGACAGACCTGTGAGGTCTGTATGAACATTTTTTCTAAACCACATTCTTTAAGGATGCTTTCATTCTGTTTTTCATTTAAGGAGATAACTATTGAGATATTACTGCAATATTAGTGTGACTGTTTCGACAACCATGACGAACATCATAGACAGTCTGTCACGTTTTCCCTGTTTCTGTATGTTTTAGGTCCTCTGATGTTCACAGCCGTCGGTCTGACTGTGATGGTGATTATATTTGTGGCGGTTCTCTGTATATGGAATAATCAAAAGAAAAACTCACACAGTTCCAATGGTAAGTGCAAATACAATTTTTTTTTTATTATTACAATATAGCCTACAAAATGTCAAATAAATGTGTTTCCCTGTTTCCAATTTAAGTTGATGCTGAAATCCAAGGCACCACTGAGGTAAGAAACACAGAACACTTATTACGTATTATAACTCTTTAAAGTATGTGAATTTACAAGTGGTTTTTTTTTTATTTGGCTTATTTGATTCTTTGAAAAGTATACAGAACTAAAAAAAATGCTCACATCTGAGCATACACCGCATTCTATTCAAAAATGGATGTGAGATAACTCCAACTCCAAATTTCACCAAAATATATAGATGAAATCTACTGTGAATGACGTCTTCTAGCAAACAAATAGTTAACAAAAAGCAAATGTATTAATTCATTGTCCCAAAATACTTGTAATTTCTGTAATACAAATGTAGTTAGTTTCTTTATTCATTTCGTAATCTTTATTACTGAATCCACAGACCGCTGGTGATTATGAGGAGATCACGGAGACCCAACAGCAGACTGAAACACAAACGAACATCATCATTTATTCTACTGTCAATAAAAGTCCGGCAGCCAATCAGATCCAAGATCCTCCCCTATACTCCACCCTCTCCATCTATCCAGAGCCCAGCTGCACCAAATGAGCTCTAAACCACAGTGCTGATACAGCAGATTTAGTAACATATGCAGTCATTATGATACAGGCTAAAGGCTGTGGACATTTATCTAACAGCTACTCTTTAACTTGCTTCAATCAATATTGTGGACTGTGTTTGGCGTAAGTAAAGGTCTCATGTCTGAACGTGGTTTTGTCCTTGTGTAAATAAATACTTTCTGGGTTGTCAGATTGTTGAATGTCTCAGTGTCTTATTACAGAGGTGAGGTTTTAACTTATAATGTACTCATTTACATGAGTACAGATCTCAGATCAGTGTTAAATGGTTAGCAAGCATCCACATTAAGTGCTAAAACAAGAGGAAGTTATCACTAAAAAAATATGGGTGGGATTAGTTTGACGCCACTGTTGTAAACGATTAGCAACTCTTGACTTCCTTGCATTTTTAACAAACAGTATTTGAGTTATAACGAATACAGAATCAGCTGACCTTCAAAGTTCTAAATGGACTGGAGACTTATTGATGAAAATGAAGAACTTCCATGTGCTGTGGATCTGGATCTTTCTGTCAGGTCAATTTTTGTTAAATGCTTTGACTTTTGTTCTACAGTGTGATCAAACCGGTACATCCACAGTTCTAGGTTTAAATACTATTTGCAAATCCCCTTTCTCTTTCGAAACAAGTTCACAACTACAAAGCTCAACTCTTGTCCAACATGCACATGCATGCTGGATGAATCACATTATCTAGGTCTATTAGTCCAAAAACTGGACTGCAAACACAGTGTTGTGTGACATTTTAAAAGATTATTTTTTTTGTTTGACTGAAACTTTTAAAATGCATGTAAAAGATCTTGTGTTATATCTATATGAATGCTCCAACTTAAAATGTTGATCTGCTAGCAGCTTTCTGGCACAAATTTTGAACATTATCACTAGTATTAACCACAAAACTGATCTTTGTGTTAGGGTAAAGGCTACTCATGCAACAAGTGTGAGAAACAGAGGAAATGGCCATTAGCCTCTCATAAAGGTCGAAGAATGCCTCTAATGTGCCCAGAATTTTTTTTTAAAAGTGCATAACTTCTTTTTGCAGTTTAAAACATTAGTATTAGTATGTGCTTGGCTTCATTTGTCTGTTTTAAATGTTTTTTTTACAATACACCTTTAAGCAACAGTATTTTTTAAAACCGTGCAAGTAAATCATTATGTATAATTGAGGTGAAATACAGCAGCTCCACGACTAAAAGAGGGTGTTTGAGAATTACAAAGTTACTGCTGAGACAAAAATAGAGGTCAGAAGTAACATTACCAAGAAACTGTATGGTGCCATATCCCATTTGTCCAGGAAGAGACCAGGAAGTCACACCAGCATTTTATAGATTGCACTGCATAAGTTTTTAATGATCTCAAACTTTCAATTGCTTGTGTTTTTAAACATTAATACACATCATTCTGCTTAATAAAAGCACTATGTATGCTGTCTGCACTATTCTGTCCGTGCAAAACTAGAGTTTATGAGTGGACAAAATAAACTACTGTACCAAAAACCATGCTATAAAACGGATACTTCCGGTCCTTGATTCTGATTGGTTGAGCTGCAATCGAAGCTGTTGTAAATTACACTACAAACATACACCTTTGTTTACTTCTGTGTGTTGCTCGGCAACCACTTTGTTGGAACCACAACTGTTTCTGAGGAACTACATTGTTTGGTGGAAGAATACTGTTTTTATTTATATCATTACACTTTATTTTCTCCGTTTTATTCCGTGAAGCTGTGGTTTACAGTGAATTTATAACAGCTAAGGGGGTTTTACTCCGCTTTGCGTCGTGCCTAACAACGCCCCCTAGCTGTTATAAATTCACTGTAAACCACGGCTTCTTGGGGCTTATTGCTTTAAAATGCGACAGCAGGGCTGTACTGACATGTAGACTAAATCAATTATGCCAATTACAAAAATAAGTCGATTTATGTGTATTGTGTCGATGTGTCGCACTGTTTACATTATTCCTTAATCATCGGACATGTTTCACACAACACAAGACTCACTAGGGCAGATGCTAATGGCTTGTATGCAGTTGCGTTTTGTTTTTTACGAGCGTGACCACCGCATTCTATAACACCTGCACAAGTGCACATTTTCAAGAATGCCTGCACTGAATAACGGAACAGCACTGGACAACTAGTTGTCTGCCATGTCATAAAATGTGAGAGATATAACCATGAGGGGTTTCACTTGTTCACAAAGAAATGATTTATGTTCATCCTAAGATCCCCCAGAGCTGCAGTAGGTGCGAGGCTCAACTGAACAGTCTATACTCGCGGTTACAAAGCATTTGAAGTTGTTGTTGGTTCTTTAAAATATATGATGCATAAACTCACACCTCAATTGGATTTATTTATTTATATATTTAATGCGCTGTCAATTCCAGTGCTATGGACATCGCCATTCTTTGATACTGTTGCAATGGTTACCTGGATGCATTTGTGACTTAAGCTGTTCATTAATACAGATAGCCTATATATTCAAACAGCATTCAAGAATTCAACTTCAGTCTGCTTAATTAAGACACCTGTAAGCAAATGCTGTTGTCAATCCCAAACAGTGACTGTGAATGCAGCACAGATATTTCTAGATGCCTTTTAATACTTAGCACTTTTTTATTTGTAAAGTATTTTATGAGAAAATGTTTAAATATAATTGAAATATTACTGTCAGAAGTTATGGTTATTATTTGGTTATTATTGGTAGGTTAACTAAGGTTTACTTAAAGTGAGGATTAATTTGAGTCAAATGGTTTTCTATTATTTCCTGTTTCATGTACATACACAAACACACACACACCACATCCTTCAAACTGATCTCAATCAAAATAATCCAACATTATTAAAACATTAGGCATAAAACCATGAGAATGGCACAACCTTCTGTATTATATACATTATGTTGTTTATTTCATTCAGCAGGAATTGGGATTTTGGCTACAGATGGAACTGAGATACATGGACACAGTGGAAAAACTGTCACAATTACATGTTCCCACGGCTGGGCTTCAACCAATATAAAGTATTTCTGCAGAGATCCATGTAAAGGTATT
>NW_015652260.1:88861-91504 GCF_001515625.1 Sinocyclocheilus rhinocerous | reverse complement strand
ATATATATATATAGAGAGAGAGAGAGAGAGAGAGAGAGAGCGAGAGAGAGAGACTGTCCTCTAGTGGACTATTTGTGTAGCACGTTATTTATGGGCATAAATCCTCTTACATAGTGAATTGACTTGTGATTTTACATAAAATAAAGGTAGTCAGTTTGTTTCTTTGTTCACATTATAATAAATCATGACTGGCTCAACAGACTGCTGGTGATTACAACTACAATTTAATAGACACATGAACCGCAGCACTTACAGTATACAACAGTCATTTACATATGCATCCATTAGCATACATGCTCACGGTTGTGGACCAAGTAAGGTCAGAAGACACAGTAACCTATGACAATGTGCATTTTCCAAAAGTTACACTTTTACATGCTTCAAACAATACTGTGGACTACAAACTGTGTGTTTGGTGTAAGTATAAGGCCTCATGTCTGAACCAGTTTTTTCTTCTTCTTTTTTTCATTGTGTAAATATATTTGTTGGCTGTCAGACTGTTGAATGTCTCAGTATCTTATTTTAGCAGTAAGGATTTTACTTAGCATGTACACTGTTACACTGAGAAAACATTTCACACCGATTTAGGATCAGATTGCTTAATGTGCAAAGACTCATTCCAATCATGAACGAAAGCACCAACACTTACCTCAGATCAGTGTGAAATGGTTAGCATGTCTACACATGAAGTGTTAAAACAAGAGGAAGTCATCTACAGTATATTAAAGATGGGGTGATTAGTTTGACACTATCATCATCATACACGTTCAACAACGCTGACTTCCTTTGTATTAAAACAACGCTTGCATTTTTAGCAGACAGTATTTGAGGGATACCAAATACAGAATCAGCTGAACTTCAAAGTTCTAAACTGACTGAAGGCTCAAAAGAGTATTGAAGATGAAGACCTTCCACGTGTTGTGGATCTGGATCTTTCTGTCAGGTCAGTTTGTTTCATACTTTGTTGTGCAAATTACTGGTCTGATCACACTGTAGAATGAAAGTCAAATACGTTTACATGCGCAGTTCTAGGTTTAAATAATAGTTAAATCACCTTTACCTTTTGTTTTTATTTTTATTGTTTTCTTTCTGGTTTTTTATAACTTTAACTTTCATTCTACAGTGTGCTCAAACCAGTACGTTTTCATGCACATTTCTTGGTTTAAATACTTGTTGCAAAACAACTTAATGCTGGATGAATCACATTATACTGGTCTGTTCGTCCAAAAATTGGACTTTAGTTTGACTGAAATCAAACTTTTGAAGTGCATGTAAAAGATGTTTTGTTTATTATATTGATATGAATGCTCCGACTTAAAATACTGATCTGTCACCAGTGTTTCAGCAAAGATTCTGAACTTTATAACACAAAACTGATCTCTGTGTATAAGGGTAACAGCTAGACATGCAACAAGTGTGAGAAACCGACGAAGTGGCAATTAGACTCTCAAAGCATCTGTGAATAGTCGGAGCTGGTTTCTAATGTGCAAAGACTAGAGAGCAAATCTACTTGTTGCAGACTTGGCATCACTTGTCTGTCCACAAGGCAAAATGCAATAAATCATATCCAATCAAACCATATCTGCTGTTTAATATACAGTGTATCTATGTAAAGCATGATGTACATACACAAACACACACACACCACATCCTTCAAACTGATCTCAATCAAAATAATCCAACATTATTAAAACATTAGGCATAAAACCATGAGAATGGCACAACCTTCTGTATTATATACATTATGTTGTTTATTTCATTCAGCAGGAATTGGGATTTTGGCTACAGATGGAACTGAGATACATGGACACAGTGGAAAAACTGTCACAATTACATGTTCCCACGGCTGGGCTTCAACCAATAGCAAGTATTTCTGCAGAGATCCATGTAAAGGTATTTTAGTGAAATCTGACCAGTCACCTACAGGAAGATACACACTGAAGGATTCTGGAGAAGGAACCTTCACTGTGAACATCACTGATCTACAGGAGTCAGACTCTGGGATTTACTGGTGCGGAGTGGAGAGATTTGGTTTTGACTCATTTAAGAAAGTCAGACTGAGAGTATCTAATGGTAAGAATGATGCATAGTATTTGGTGTAGGGCTGGACGATATGGCCAAAATTGATATCACGGTATATTTCTTAATTTCGGTCGATACGATATAATTCCGATATCGATATGAACACTATTTATCTGAAATAGAAATCTTACATTGAAAAAACACCAACAACCCGTGGGCCGGCGACAGCCATGACGTCACTATCGGTGCGACTATAGTATAAATAGGCGCCGGGAGAACATATCATCCTCTTCTTCGTCTTCATTGACTGTTTTGTTTGAAGTGTGCATTTCTGTGGAAATCTCTATTCATATCATTATGGTGAGCACTAGCAAAGCGTTTAGAGGATATGTGCATCCGTGTTGACGTTGTTTGATCGTGTTGATCTATGCGTTATTCATCCGTGTTGATCTATGCGTTATTTGTTCGGGCGAAGAGCACGCACACGATGTCTCCGAGGGGACAATCGGCGTGCACTGCAAGCGTTTTTCCAAGGAAAAGCTCCACTCTCATTTGTCTCTCGTTTCGAGGAAAGAGGGGCAGCCATCTGCTTCCCGCGATTCAGGACCCGCCGCTGCTGAG
>NW_015652260.1:87213-87724 GCF_001515625.1 Sinocyclocheilus rhinocerous | reverse complement strand
AAACTTTTCTGAAGACAGTCGGTTTCCTTCAGAGATACATTCATATAAAACACCCGTGCCGTGTTATGATTTTGAAACGTGCAGTGCTCGTGTTTATTCAACGAAGTCAAACTGCACAAATAAATCAATATATGGGAAACACTGGTAATGTATATCGAAATATCGGAAATGTGTTTAAAAATCATATCACCGTTATTGAAAAAAATTATATCGCGATACATATTGATATTGAATTATTGTCCAGCCCTAATTTGGTGTAGATTTAAGGAAGTGTAAAATACTCATCTGCATGTTAATTACTGTTATGGACTCAGACACAAACACAAACAGACCCACAACTCCTAAACCAGCAGCAAGTTCTCAAATGCTTCCCGCGATTCAGGACCCGCCGCTGCTGAGGCACGGAGGAGATTGAGCTCGTGGGGATCGCAGGTGGATCTGTCCGATGAGTTTAAATAGGGGTTTTCCCTCTCGCGATCGTCGGCTGTGGACGAGAGTGAGCTGCTGGAGG
>NW_015652260.1:83468-87072 GCF_001515625.1 Sinocyclocheilus rhinocerous | reverse complement strand
AAGTGTAAAATACTCATCTGCATGTTAATAATAACTATTATAGCCTTGGACACAAACAGACCCACAACTCCTAAACCAGCAGCAAGTTCTCAACCCCCCACAACAAAAAGTTCATTCTCTACATCTTCAGCATCTGGTGACATCACAGCCTCATCTTCATCAACAGGTAACACGGAGCTAATCGAGATATTATGTGCATTTATCTATGTATCTAAACAAATAATGGGATGATGTTGTTCCTCTTTTACATTTAAAGGATTTAAAGGTCCTGTTCTTTCATCCAGACCAGCATTTAATGAGAACGGTGCACAATTAAGGTATAGTTAAGGATTATTTCTCTACACATTATAAAATGAAATGAACAAACATCGGCTGCCACATATTTGCATGTAATGTAACTTTTTTTTTTTTAAACTGTATTTAAAACACACAAAACACACAGAATTATGACAGAATTTTAAGGTCTGCCAGAAACATTTCATGACCAAGCTAACTTCCTGAAGTGCAAACCCTATAGTTTCTATACCGCAACATCAGTGTGATTCTTTCGACAACCACATGACAAACATCTGTCACGTTTTCCTTCTTTCTGTATGTTTTAGGTCCTCTGATGTTCACAGCCGTCAGTCTGACTGTGTTGGTGATTATATTTGGGGTGGTGGGTTGGAGAAAGTCACACAGCTCCGACCGTAAGCACAAACGCATGGCACATTTTTTCTAAATAAAGTATTGCCTACAATATGACTAATGACGTTTTTTACTGTTTCCAATTTAAGTTGATGCTGAAATCCAAGACAACACATGTACTACAGCGGTGAGAAAGACAGAACACTTACTACTTATCATAACTTTCAAAGTATGCATATTTTCAATAGTGGTTTCTAATAAGGCATTTGCTTGCACAAAGCACAGAAGATGACAAAACGCAATGGCAGAGCTGTTAGCTTTCTATTTGTTTGTCACTGTGCTGATCTCCTTTGGTGCTGTCATGCACTGCACTTTTACCAAGTAGAACATTGGAAATTTCAACTTTCGTATATATACAGTATCTCACACGGCGAGGCTTTACTTGCCGTGAAGCGGGCAAAGAAAGTGACATCGCGATGAACGTTATTTTTCTGGCCATAAACCTCCAGCTCAGGTGAGCCTTCCTTTCTTCCTGTTTTCCATACAGAGATTGAGAAGGAATGGAACAGGCCATTTTTCCTCACGCATCCATCGATTCAGTTTATGTCAGTGGGGACATAATTATGGATTATAATGACTTATACTGTCTTTTTACGCGTTGCATTGCATCGCGCCGCCTAAACATAAAACCATGTCTGCATTTGTGATCGGAGAAATGACAAACAACAAGCCCTACTCTACACTGCCCAAAAAACTTGCTTTAAATATAAAAAATAAAAACTCGGCCCTTCCTAGTTTGCTGAGTTTTTTGGCTAGCTTGCAGTACACTTACCCTTCTGATTCTAACAATCGCGCTGTAGGTCGAGCCCCCCTCTCGCTGAGAGCTGGGTTTGTGCTCCCTCAGCTAAGGTAAATTACTGCTAGCCGTTCCAGCATTGGAACATGCTGTAAGTCGAGCCCCCCTCTCGACTGAGATCTGGGTGTGTTGCTCCCACAGCTACAGATTTACTGCTAGTCACTCCAGCATTATAAGCCTTAGATCGAGTTGATGACTTCTCAAACATAGCGTTTTGGGATGCACCATTTCCATCTATGGGCTGCTCTTTCAGAGTATCACGAGAACCCCTTAGAACGGTATTTTTAAAATCCATGTTATGGTAAGTGTGCACGTGAAGTCTTTGTACACTTTCTAAAATCCACACTGTGGTAAGTTCGCACGCTAGTACCCAGCGTTCTTTCTAAAATCCTGTATGGTAATTTCAATAATAATTTTAATAAATTAATTTCACCTGATTATGATGTTGCCTTCTACCGTATTGTTACTGGCCATCTCATTGTCAAAAAAAAAAAAAGTATGATTGGCAGCATTTATTGTGTTTTCTTTTTTTTAATTCCGTTTTCTCTATGTGTTGTTAAAATTTAATGTAGACCTAACCAGTTGTTTATTTAATACAAAATTTTTTTGACATATCACAACCAGCATATTAATATAAGAAGCTTGTTTACATTAATTGCTATTTAATGTTTATGACCCTGGTGGGTGCGTTGTTACCCATGCAAAGAGGTTAGTCCATCATAATAGAGGTTATGTACTGTACATCTAGAGTACATGCCAAACTCCAGTCCTGAAGGGTCACTGTCCTGTAGATTGTAACTGATTAGCTGGTCCAGGAGCTAAACCCTGCAGGACAGGCCCTCCAGGAACTGAATTTAAACCCCTGAGTACCCCCTGAAGCCCCAGAGATTTACAAAAGCAAAAACAGTTTGTTCAAATATTGATAACTAACTAGCTAAATAACTAAATAACAATATCTATCTATCTATCTATCTATCTATCTATCTATTTATAGGCGCTTTCGTACAGAGTTATGGATCAACTGTTAATTTAATTGATTATGAAACTGAATTGATATATAAGAAACTGAATACAGAAAACAGAATAAACAGCGTTCTAAGCCAATGCAAAATGTTGATTTCAGATCAGTCATAAATCCAGGATGAAACGTAGCTGCTTTATGTCCAGGGAAGAGGATACAGAGGCGTCAGAGCTGGTTAAGCAAGAGATCTGGGAAATACAAATAAAAAAAATCAGCAGAGTAAAATCACTTTACAATCTCAAGCCAAAGTATCTCTGATCTCTGCAGATATTACTTGAGATGAGGGGGGAAAAAAAAGATCGGATAGGGAAAGCTCTGGCTTCGTGTGGATGTAGCCTCAGAAAATACAGTTTCACTTCAGTTCATTGAATGTCCCATGTTAATGTGGGCATGAAATGTAAGCATAGTAAACTTCCTTAAAACTGCGTGAAATACGTAGGAACGGACACCGCAAAATCAAAATGCTTTTTATAGTGATATCAATGTATACAACTGGTGAAACATTTTTTAATCTATGATCTGTGGAATATCGCATTCGACGAATCTGTCGCCCTCTAACATCTGCTGGAAATTCAGGTAAACATACTTGCGTGCACGCACGCGTGCATCCCCAGTTGATCCATAACACAGGAGGAACCTTTTCATAGTTCCTAGAACTATTGGCAGAAATTCCCGTTTTTTGATGCGTTCACACCGCAGGAACTAGGAACATATTTAGTTATAGGTACTCCGTTTGGGGGAACTAATTTAGATCAGATCCTACTTCAGAGTAGGGTATAAAACAGTATTATACAGAATAAGGAGTTACGTCACAATCTTTTCACTCCGCATTGCATTTCGGGAAGGCGCCGCCATATTAGCAGGATACGCTATCCGTTCCCATGGTTACTTTTCATTCTCTATAAGGATAAGTGCTCTAAGTATCTTTTGTTTTGTTTTTGCCTTTAGGTTAAACAATCATTCATTATTCATTGTATTGTTTGCAGGGAAGATAAGCTATTTTATCGCACTGCATGATAATTTGATTGTTTTCTCTTAGGTTTTGTAGAATTTGGTTTACAATGTTTAACCTTACCTGATTAGCGTGAAAACAGTGTCGC